>NW_025766994.1:955554-1195001 GCF_003918875.1 Haliotis rubra | reverse complement strand
ACCAATCCTACTCAAGTCCATCCTATCACGATCCACATCAATCCTATAAGCCCATCCTATCTGATCCCTGGCCCTACTCAAGCCCATCCTACTGACGGCCACACCAATCCTACTCAGCCCTGTCCTATCACCTACACCAATCCTGCTCAAGTCATCCTGTCACGACCTACACCTATTCTCTCAAAGTCCATCCCTATCACACCCCACACAAATCCTACTCAAGTCCATCCTATCACGACCACCACCATCCTACTCAAGTCCATCCCTATCACGATCCCTTAAAAGTCCTACTCGGCCATCCTATCACCCCACACAAATACCCTCAAGCCCTGTCCTTTCACCCCACTGGAAATACCACTCCAAGCTGTCCTATCACAAATCCTACTCAGGGTCATCCCTGTCACCCTGCAATCCTATTCAAGTCCATCCTATCGACCCTGTCCTACTCAGGCCATCCTATCACCCCACAAATCCTACTCCAGAGGCCATCCTATCTGACCACCAATCCTGCTCCAGGTCCTTCCTATCACGATCCACAAATCCTACTCAGTCCGTCCTATCACCCACAAATCCTCACTCAGAGTCCATCCTATCACCACCTACATGATCCTACTCCAGTCCATCCTATCGGGATCCACCAATCCTACTCAAATGTCCTATCACCACACAAATACCACTCCAAATGTCCTATCACCCAAATGTCCTCAAATGCATCCTATCACCTAGATACCACTCAGGCCATCCTATCACCTAGATCCCTACTCCAGGTCCATCCTATCGAATAACAATCCTACTCAAGTGCATCCTATCACCAGTCTACTCAGGTCCATCCTATCTGATCCACATCAATCTCTCAAGCCATCCTATCTGGCCACCTAGATCCTACTAAAGGCCCATCCTATCTGACCTACACCAATCCTACTCAGAGTCCATCCTATCTGATCCACACCAGTCTCTCAAGTCCATCCTATCACCACAAATCCTCTCAAGTCCATCCTATCGACCTACACCAATCCTACTCAGGATCCATCCTATCTGATCCATGATCCTACTCAAGTCCATCCTATCTGACCAACCTACCAATCCTGCCTCAGTCCATCCTATCACCCTACACCAATCCTACTAAAAGTCATCCTATCGATCCATCAATCCTCTCAGGCCATCCTATCACCCACACATATCCTACTCGATCATCCTATCGACCTCCATGATCCTACTCAAGTTCATCCTATCCTGATCCACCAATCCTACTTAAGTCCATCCTATCACCACAAATCCTACTCAAGTCCATCCTATCTGACCTACATGATCCTACTCAAGCCCATCCTATCTGATCCACACCAATCCTCTCAGGTCCATCCTATCACCCACAAATGCCATAGTCCATCCCTGTCCAAATCCCTAGATCACCCTCAGAGCCCATCCTGTCTGACCCTATGATCCTCTCAGTCATCCTATCTGATCCACCTCCAAGTCCACCCTATCACACCCCCTGATCCTACTCCCGATTCCATTCCCTACTTTCATACCAGTCCTCCTCTGATCCAATCCCTATCGGCCTAAGTCCTATAAATGATCCTTCACACCCAGCATAGAATCCCTACTCAGCCCATCCTATCACGATACCACCAATCCTATCAGAGTCAAATCTATCTGATCCACCTAGGTCTCCTCAGAGTCCATCCTATCACACCCACTGGAGTCTACTTAGAGTCCATCCCTGTCTAGGCCCTGATCCTATGGGTCAAATCTGTCCATTTTCAGTCTCATTCCATCCTATCCTCTGATGTCCTCCTAGGCCAAATCCTGTCCATCCCTGATCTCTCAAGCCAAATCCTATTCTGGTCTCTCTCAGTTCATCCTATCTGGATCCACTGTGATCCTGCTCAGGTCCATCCTATCCCTAGATCCTAGGTCCATTCTGTCACTCTTCAAATCAGGCCCGTCCTGTCCTGGAGTACCCATAGGCTGTCCTATCACTGGAAATCTCCTCAAGCCCGTCCTATCACAGATGCCATCAGGCCATCCTATCACTCACTTGATCCCTCACTCCGGGGTCCTGTCTAGATGCCAGTCTATGGTCAAATCCTGTCTCATGATCTTGCTCAAGTCCTATCTGGGGTCTCTGTCTCAAATGATCCATATCTGATCCATAAATCCTATCCAGAGTCCAGTCCTATCACCCATAAATGCCATCAGGTGTCCTATCACTTTTCTAGATCTGCTCAAATTGTCCTGTCTGGGTCCATCAGTCTCTCAATTACGTCCTATCTGGGATCCATTCCCTGTCAAAATTGTCCTATCATTATGAAATTCCTCAGTGTCTATCACTTGCATGATCCTGCTCCAGGTCCAATTCTAATGGGCTAACCTCCAATCCTACTCAGAGTCCATTCCTATCACCCTACACCAATCCTATCAGGGTCAAAATCCCTATCTGATCCATCTCAGTCCTATAGGCCGTCTATCCTGGAGTCTACTCAGGTCCAAATCCTAATAGGCCTGCCAAATTCCTACTCCAGGTCCATCCTGTCTGATCCACAGTCCCTGCTCCAAGGTCAGGTTGATTGGATCGATGATAGAATGAACAATGAGAGACAGTGTGAGTGATATGGACTTCAGTGAGAGATTGGTGTTAATTCAATGATAGGATGGATAGTAGGATTTGTGTAAGGGATGTGACAAGTTAGACTTAGTGTCTATTTGTGTGAGATTGTGATAGAATGAGCATGGTGGTATTTGTGTGGGGTGTGATAGGATGAGCTGAAATATTACTTTAATGAAGTTGATGAATGAGCTTTGTGGTGTGATGGAGCTCAGGATGAACCTAGTAGAGATGAGTGTATTAGGATGAGACTTAAATAAAAAGGATTCCCATCCAATGAACTCATCTAGGATGAGGGACTTAAGCAGGATGGTATGTGGGATTTGTGATAGGATGAAACTTGGTAAATTTGTGTGGAGTGTGACAGGATGAACTAGTAGAGGTAGTGTGTGAATGAACAGTAGAGACAGTGTGGGAATATATGATAGAATAGACATAGGTAAATTTGGTAATGGTAATGATAGGATTGTGGATAGGATGGACTTAAGTAAGTTAATTGGAGTCGTGATAGGATGGGCTTGTAGAACTGTGTGGGGAACAACAATAGGATGAGCTTAGTAGGGTAAGTATTGGTCGTGAAGATGGACTTGAAACAAGATTGGTGTAAAGTGTGATAGATGAACTAACAGTAGCAGAGACCCAATTGTAAGTGTGATGAGATGAGCTGAGTAGTGTATTGAGACAATGAGAAGTTGGTGTGAATATCGTAATAGGATGAAGCTTAGTAGGAACAGTGTAGGTCGTGATAGGATGGATATTCGTTTGTGTGAGATTAATGATAGAATGGACAATGAGATGTGTGGATCATGGGATAGACAGTAGAAGACAGTAGATGACAGATAAGTGTATAAATGGTTTTCTAGTAGAGATTGATAATGGATCGTGATAGAAGATAATTAGTAGAACCCAATTGTGAGAGTGATAGGATGGACATATTAGGATTGGTGATTGGTCGTGTTAGGATGGCGGACTTAGTAGGATTTATTGATAATTTAATGAGATGAGCTTAATTATTATTATTATTGAGATTGTGATAGAATGAACTTGATATTTATTGAGGGGTGTGAGACAGGCTTGAGTGGTATTTGTGGGGAGGATGAACTTTTAGTAGGAATTTGACATGAGGTGTGACAGAGATGAAGCAAAGTAGAAGACCAATTTGTGAATCGTGATAGGATGGACTGAAACAAGTTGGTGGGTCGTGATAGGATGGACAGAGAAACAAGATTGAGTATTGTCAAACAAATAGGATGAACTTAGTAGGATTTGTGTGAGAGGTGTAATAGGATGAGCAATGTACCATTTATTGAAGTGCTGATAGAATGAGCTTATTATTTGTGAGGGGTGTGAGATGGAAGCTTGAAGTGGTAACTGTGCTTGGGGTGTGATAGTGAGACAGTAGAGACTGTGAGGTGTGGCTAGGAAAGGCTTGGCTAAGACAACAATGAATGTTTCAACAAGAGATGAACCTCTGGTGAAAGGAGACTTTGATGAGATGGACTTAGTAGGAACAGTAATGAATCGAGATAGGATGGGCTTAACAGGGTGATGGGCTACGTGATAGGATAAGACTTGTAGGAGTGAGGTAATGAGTGATAGAATGAGCAATGCATTTAATATTAAATAGAACAGACAACAAGACTAGTAATCATAATAAGCTTAGTAAGACAGTATATCTGTGTAACAGAATTTGTGTGTGTAATAGAATGTAGCTAAGACTAGTAACAGGCTCATGTGAATGAACTGAAATAAGGTGAGTGGCAAGAGCTCATGAAATAGAATGAACTTTAGAAAGACTGTGTAGAGTAATAAGATGAACAATGGGCTGTGAACTCGTGATAGAGATGAACTTAATAGAATTGTCTTAGGGTATGATAGAATAGCTAAGGTAGTGTTGAGTGTAACAGAGATGAACTTAGTAGAACTGTGTGGGGTGTAACACAAGACAGGCAATAGGAATTGTGTGGAGGCTCGTATTAAGATAAAACTTAATAAGGTAATGAATCGTGATAAGATAGACTTAATAAGGTGGTAATGAGAGTATGTCTAAAATGAACTTTAATAAGGCTTTAATAATGAGTATGTGGGATAACAGGCTTAAGGCACTATTGTGAATCGTAGAGATGAGCTTTAATACAAGGCAAATAAATGACAAGAGATGAACTTAATAAGATTTGTAATGAGTATGAGAATGAACTGTAGCTAAGGCTGGTATTAATTCGTATTAGGATGAACTGAAATATAAGGTAGTAGCAGAATAAATGATAGAATGAATAACATTTAACAATGAGAGTATAGATAGGCAGTAGGTAATGGTCGTGATAGGATAGGCTTAGCTAAGACAGTATGGCTCATGTTAGAGATGAACAGTAGAATTTATTGTGGTAATGATAGAGATGAACTTAATATAGGGACTAGTAATGAATCCGTAATAAGAGATGAATGAAATAAAGATGAGTGTAAAATCATGACAAGACTGAACAGTGAGACCTTGTGTGAAATTGTGACAAGATGAACTTAATAGAATTGGTAGCATAAGTATGTAATAGAATGGACTTAGTAAGATTGAGCATGACCCAATCGTGATAAGAGACAGACAATGCATTTAATAATGAGTGTGATAGGATAGGCACAGTAGTATTTATTAATGTGAGGTGTGATAGGATAGGCATGAGTGGTATTTATTGTAGGGTGTGTCCGGATGGGCTTGGAGAGTGGTATTGAAATTGTGGGGTGTGCAATAGGATGGACTTAGGCTAGGATTGGGTGTGGAGTCGTGATAGGATGGACTTGAGTAGGATTAGGTATAAAGTCGTGATGGGATGATGGACTTGAGTATTAGGACTTGTAGGAGTATGATAGGATGGACTTGATAGGATTTGTGTGGATCATTGTCTAGGATGGACTTGAGTAGGATTGGTGTAGGTCATGATAGAGATGGACTTGGAGTAGGATTTGTGTAGGTTGTGATAGAGATAGGCTTAAAAGTAATTGGTGATTGGATCTGGTGATAGGATGGACTTGCAGTACAGGATTGGTGTAGGTCGTGATAGGATGGTGGACTTAGGTAGGAATTGGTGTAGGTCGTGATAGGATGGACTTAAGTAGGATTGGTGTAGGAAGTCGTGATAGGATGGACTTAGTAGGATTTGTGTGGGAATTACAATGATAGGATGGGCTTGAGTAGGATTGATGTGGATGGTGATAGGATGGACTTCACATAGGGATTTAATTGTAGGGTTTGATAGGATGGACTTGAGTACAGATTGATGTGGATCGAGATAGGATGGACTTGAGTAGGATTGGTGTAGAATGTGATAGGATGGACTTGAGGTAGGATTTGTGTGGGGGTGTGATAGGATGGACTTGAGTAGGATTAGTGGGGATCGTGATAGGATGGGCTTGAAATTAGGATTGGTGTAGGTCGTGATAGGATGGACTTGAGTAGGATTTGTGTGGGAGTGTGATAGGATGGACTTAAGTAGGATTGGGTGTAGATCGTGATAGGATGGACTTGAGAATAGGATTGGTGTAGGTCGTGATAGGATGGACTTGAGAAAGTTTGTGTGGGGTGTGATAGGATGGGCTTGAGTAGGATTGATGTGGATCGTGATAGGATGGACTTGAGTAGGATTGGTGTAGGGTGTGTGATAGGATGGAGCTTGAGTAGGATTGGTGTTAGTCGTGACAGGATGGACTTGAGTAGGTTTGTGTGGGGTGTGATAGGATGGGCTTGAGTGGTATTTGTGTGAGGTGTGATAGGATGGGCATAGAAGTATTGGTATTTGTGTAGGAGTGTGATAGGATGGGCTTGAGTGGTATTTGTGTGGGGTGTGATAGGATGGGCTTGAGTAGGATTGGTGTGGATCCTGAAAGGATGGACTTAGTAGGATTAGTGTAGGTCATGATAGAATGGACTTGAGTAGGATTTGTGGGGGTGTGATAGGATGGGCTTGAGTAGTATTTGTGTGGGGTGTGATAGGATGGGCTTGAGTGGTATTTGTGTGGGAAGTGTGATAGGATGGGCTTGAGTGGTATTTGTGAAGAAGTGTGATAGGATGGGCTTGAGTAGGATTGGTGTGTGGATCGTGATAGGATGGACTTGGAGTAGGAGTTGGTGTAGGTCGTGATAGGATGGACTTGAGTAGGATTTGTGTGGGGTGTGATAGGATGGACTTGAGAGTAGGATTTGTGTGGATCGTGATAGGATGGACTTGAGTACAAGTTAGTGTAGGTAAAGTGATAGGATGGAGCTTGAGTAGGATGGTTGTGTGGGGTGTGATAGGATAGGCTTGAAATGGGATTGGTGTGGGTCGTGATAGGATGGACTTAGAGTAGGATTGGTATAGGGTGTGATAGGATGGACTTGAGTACGATTTGTGTGGGGTGTGATAGGATGGACTTGAGTAGGATTTGTGTGGATCGTGATAGGATGGGCTTGAGTAGGATTGGTGTAGAGTCGTGATAGGATGGGCTTGAGTAGGATTTGTGTGGGATGTGATAGGATGGAGCTTGAGTAAGTTGGTGTGGATCGTGATAGGATGGGCTTGAGTAGAAGTTGAGGTATAGAGTCGTGATAGGATGGACTTGAGTAGGATTTGTGTGTGGTGTGATAGGATGGACTTGAGTAGGATTTGTGTGGGGGTGTGATAGGATGGGCTTGGAAGTAGGATTGGGTGTGGATCATGATAGGATGGACTTGAAGTAGGATTGGTGTAGGGTGTGATAGGATGGACTTGAAGTAGGATTGGTGTTGGTCGTGATAGGATGGACTTGAGTAGGATTTGTTGTAGGGTGTGATAGGATGGGCTTAGAGTAGGATTGGTGTGGGTCGTGATAGGAATTGGACTTGAATAAGATTGGTGTAGGGTGTGATCTAGGATGGACTTAGTAGGATTTGTGTGGGGTGTGATAGGATGGAAGCTTGAGTGGTATTTGTGTGTGGGGTGTGATAGGATGGGCTTAGGTAGGTTATTTGTGTGGGGTGTGATAGGATGGGCTTGAGTAGGATTGGTGTGGATTGTGATAGGATGGACTTGAGTAGGATTGGTGTAGAGTCGTGATAGGATGGACTTAGGTAGGATTTGTGTGGGGTGTGATAGGATGGAAGCTTGGAGTACAGGATTAGGTGTAAGTCGTGATAGGATGGACTTGAGTAGGATTGGTGTGGGGTGTGATAGGATGGAGCTTAAGTAGGATTGGTGTGGGTCGTGATAGGATGGGCTTGAGAGTAGGATTGGTGTGGATCGTGATAGGATGGGCTTGAGTAGGATTGATGTGGATCGTGATAGGATGGGCTTGAGTAGGATTTGTGTGGGGTGTGATAGGATGTGCTTGAGTAGGATTGGTGTGGGGTGTGATAGGATGGGCTTGAGTGGTGGTATTTGTGTAGGGGTGTGATAGGATGGACTTGAGTAGGATTGGTGTGGATCGTGATAGGATTGGCTTGAGTAGGGTTGGTGTAGGTCGTGATAGGATGGACTTGAAGAGTAAGATTTGTGTGGGGTGTGATAGGATGGACTTGAGTAGGCTTGGTGTGGATCGTGATAGGATGGACTTGAGTAGATAGATTTGTGTGTAGGGTGTGATAGGATGGAGCAGAGTAGGATTGATGTGGATCGTGATAGGGTGGACTTAGGTAGGATTGGTGTAGGGTGTGATAGGATGGACTTGAGTAGGATTGGTGTTGGTCGTGATAGGATGGACTTGAGTAGGATTTGTGTAGGGTGTGATAGGATGGAAGCTTGAGTGGTATTTCCGTAGGGTGTGATAGGATGGGCTTGAGTGGTATTTGTGTGGGGGTGTGATAGGATGGGCTTGAGTAGGATTGGTATAGGGTGTGATAGGATGGACTTGAGTACAGTTGTGTGGGGTGTGATAGGATGGACTTGAAGTAGGATTTGTGTGGATCGTGATAGGATGGGCTTGAGAGTAGAGATTGGTGTAGGTCGTGGTAGGATGGGCTTGAGTAGGATTTGTGTGGGATGTGATAGGATGGGCTTGAGTAGGATTGGTGTGGGGTCGTGATAGGATGGACTTGAAGTAGGATTGGTGTAGGGTGTGATAGGATGGACTTGAGTAGGATTTGTGTGGGGTGTCATAGGATGGAGCTTGAGTGGTATTTGTGTGGGGTGTGATAGGATGGGCTTGAGTGGTATTTGTGTAGGGTGTGATAGGATGGGCTTGGAAGTAGGATTGGGTGTGGATCGTGATAGGATGGGCTTGAGTAGGATTGGTGTGGATCGTGATAGGATGGAAGCTTGAGTAGGATTGGTGTAGAGTCGTGATAGGATGGACTTGAGTAGGATTTGTGTAGGGTGTGATAGGATGGACTTGAGTAGGATTAGGTGTGGATCGTGATAGGATGGACTTGAGTAGGAATTGGTGTAGGAGTCGTGATAGGATGGACTTGAGTAGGATTTGTGTAGGGTGTGATAGGATGGAAGCTTGAGTAGGATTGATGTGGATCGTGATAGGATGGACTTTAGTAGAAGATTAGTGTAGGGTGTGATAGGATGGACTTGAGTAGGATTGGTGTTGGTCGTGATAGGATGGACTTGAGTAGGATTGGTGTGGGGTGTGATAGGATGGGCTTGAGTAGGATTGATGTGGGTCGTGATAGGATGGGCTTGAGTAGGATTGGTGTGGATCGTGATAGGATGGGCTTGAGTAGGATTGATGTGGATCGTGATAGGATGGGCTTGAGTAGGATTTGTGTGGGGTGTGATAGGATGTGCTTGAGTAGGATTGGTGAGGGGTGTGATAGGATGGGCTTGAGTAGGATTGATGTGGATCGTGATAGGGTGGACTTGAGTAGGATTGGTGTAGGGTGTGATAGGATGGACTTGAGTAGGATTGGTGTTGGTCGTGATAGGATGGACTTGAGAAGGATTTGTGTAGGAGTGTGATAGGATGGAGCTTGAGTATATATGTATTTCCGTGGGGTGTGATAGGATGGGCTTGAAGTGGTATTTGTGTGGGGGTGTGATAGGATGGAGCTTGAGTGGTATTTGTGTGGGGTGTGATAGGATGGAAGCTTGAGTAGGATTGGTAAAGGGTGTGATAGGATGGACTTGAGTACGATTTGTGTGGGGTGTGATAGGATGGACTTGAGTAGGATTTGTGTGGATCGTGATAGGATGGGCTTGAGTAGGATTGGTGTAGGTCGTGATAGGATGGGCTTGAGTAGGATTTGTGTGGGATGTGATAGGATGGGCTTGAGTAGGATTGGTGTGGAGTCGTGATAGGATGGACTTGAGTAGGATTGGTGTAGGGTGTGATAGAATGGACTTGAGTAGGATTTGTGTGGGGTGTGATAGGATGGGCTTGAGTGGTATTTGTGTGTGGATCGTGATAGGATGGGCTTGAGTGGTATTTGTGTGGGGTGTGATAGGATGGGCTTGAGTAGGATTGGTGTGGATCGTGATAGGATGGGCTTGAGTAGGATTGGTGTAGGTCGTGATAGGATGGACTTGAGTAGGATTTGTGTGGGGTGTGATAGGATGGACTTGAGTAGGATTGGTGTGGATCGTGATAGGATGGACTTGAGTAGGATTGGTGTAGGTCGTGATAGGATGGACTTGAGTAGGATTTGTGTGGGGTGTGATAGGATGGGCTTGAGTAGGATTGATGTGGATCGTGATAGGATGGACTTGAGTAGGATTGGTGTAGGGTGTGATAGGATGGACTTGAGTAGGATTGGTGTTGGTCGTGATAGGATGGACTTGAGTAGGATTGGTGTGGGGTGTGATAGGATGGGCTTGAGTAGGATTTGTGTGGGGTGTGATAGGATGGGCTTGAGTGGTATTTGTGTGGGGTGTGATAGGATGGGCTTGAGTGGTATTTGTGTGGGGTGTGATAGGATGGGCTTGAGTAGGATTGGTGTGGATCGTGATAGGATGGACTTGAGTAGGATTGGTGTAGGGGTGTGATAGGATGGACTTGAGTAGGATTTGTGTGGGGTGTGATAGGATGGGCTTGAGTGGTATTTGTGTGGGTTGTGATAGGATGGGCTTGAGTGGTATTTGTGTGGGGTGTGATAGGATGGGCTTGAGTAGGATTGGTGTAGATCGTGATAGGATGGACTTGAGTAGGATTGGTGTAGGTCGTGATAGGATGGACTTGAGTAGGATTTGTGTGGGTGTGATAGGATGGGCTTGAGTAGGATTGGTGTAGGTCGTGATAGGATGGACTTGAGTAGGATTGGTGTGGGGTGTGATAGGATGGGCTTAAGTAGGATTGGTGTGGGTCGTGATAGGATGGGCTTGAGTAGGATTGGTGTGGATCGTGATAGGATGGGCTTGAGTAGGATTGATGTGGATCGTGATAGGATGGGCTTGAGTAGGATTTGTGTGGGGTGTGATAGGATGTGCTTGAGTAGGATTGGTGTAGGGTGTGATAGGATGGGCTTGAGTGGTATTTGTGTAGGGTGTGATAGGATGGACTTGAGTAGGATTGGTGTGGATCGTGATAGGATGGGCTTGAGTAGGGTTGGTGTAGGTCGTGATAGGATGGACTTGAGTATGATTTGTGTGGGGTGTGATAGGATGGACTTGAGTAGGATTGGTGTGGATCGTGATAGGATGGACTTGAGTAGGATTGGTGTGGGTCGTGATAGGATGGACTTGAGTAGGATTTATGTGGGGTGTGATAGGATGGGCTTGAGTAGGATTGATGTGGATCGTGATAGGGTGGACTTGAGTAGGATTGGTGTAGGGTGTGATAGGATGGACTTGAGTAGGATTGGTGTTGGTCGTGATAGGATGGACTTGAGTAGGATTTGTGTGGGGTGTGATAGGATGGGCTTGAGTGGTATTTCCGTGGGGTGTGATAGGATGGGCTTGAGTGGTATTTGTGTGGGGTGTGATAGGATGGGCTTGAGTGGTATTTGTGTGGGGTGTGATAGGATGGGCTTGAGTAGGATTGGTATAGGGTGTGATAGGATGGACTTGAGTACGATTTGTGTGGGGTGTGATAGGATGGACTTGAGTAGGATTTGTGTGGATCGTGATAGGATGGGCTTGAGTAGGATTAGGTGTAGGTCGTGATAGGATGGAGGCTTAGTAGGATTTATGTGGGATGTGATAGGATGGGCTTGAGTAGGATTAGTGTGGGTCGTGATAGGATGGACTTAGTAGGATTGGTGTAGGGTGTGATAGGATGGACTTGAGTAGGATTTGTGTAGGGTGTGATAGAATGGGCTTGAGTGGTATTTGTGTGGGGTGTGATAGGATGGAGCTTGAGTGGTATTTGTGTGTGGGGTGTGATAGGATGGGCTTGAAGTAGGATTGGTGTGGATCGTGATAGGATGGGCTTGAGTAGGATTAGTGTGGATCGTGATAGGATGGGCTTGAGTAGGATTAGTGTAGGTCATTGATAGGATGGACTTAAGTAGGATTTGTGTGTGGGGTGTGATAGGATGGACTTGAAGTAAGATTGGGTGTGGATCGTGATAGGATGGACTTGAAGTAGAATTAGTGTAGAGTCGTGATAGGATGGACTTGAAGTAGGATTTGTGTAGGGGTGTGATAGGATGGAAGCTTGAGTAGGATTGATGTGGATCGTGATAGGATGGACTTGAGTAGGATTGGTGTAGGAGTGTGATAGGATGGACTTAGAGTAGGATTGGTGTTGGTCATGATAGGATGGACTTGAGTAGGATTAGTGTAGGAGTGTGTGATAGGATGGGCTTGAGTAGGATTGGTGTGGAGTCGTGATAGGATGGGCTTGAGTAGGATTGGTGTGGATCGTGATAGGATGGGCTTAGTAGGATTGATGTGGATCGTGATAGGATGGGCTTGAGTAGGATTTGTGTGGGGTGTGATAGGATGTGCTTGAGTAGGATTGGTGAGGGGTGTGATAGGATGGGCTTGAGTAGGATTGATGTGGATCGTGATAGGGTGGACTTGAGTAGGATTGGTGTAGGGTGTGATAGGATGGACTTGAGTAGGATTGGTGTTGGTCGTGATAGGATGGACTTGAGTAGGATTTGTGTGGGGTGTGATAGGATGGGCTTGAGTGGTATTTCCGTGGGGTGTGATAGGATGGGCTTGAGTGGTATTTGTGTGGGGTGTGATAGGATGGACTTGAGTGGTATTTGTGTGGGGTGTGATAGGATGGGCTTGAGTAGGATTGGTATAGGGTGTGATAGGATGGACTTGAGTACGATTTGTGTGGGGTGTGATAGGATGGACTTGAGTAGGATTTGTGTGGATCGTGATAGGATGGGCTTGAGTAGGATTGGTGTAGGTCGTGATAGGATGGGCTTGAGTAGGATTTGTGTGGGATGTGATAGGATGGGCTTGAGTAGGATTGGTGTGGGTCGTGATAGGATGGACTTGAGTAGGATTGGTGTAGGGTGTGATAGGATGGACTTGAGTAGGATTTGTGTGGGGTGTGATAGGATGGGCTTGAGTGGTATTTGTGTGGGGTGTGATAGGATGGGCTTGAGTGGTATTTGTGTGGGGTGTGATAGGATGGGCTTGAGTAGGATTGGTGTGGATCGTGATAGGATGGGCTTGAGTAGGATTGGTGTAGGTCGTGATAGGATGGACTTGAGTAGGATTTGTGTGGGCCCATCCTATCACACCCTACAATCCTCTCAAGTCCATCCTATCACGATCCACCAATCTACTCAAGTCCATCTATCTGACCTCCCTCAATCCTACTCAAGGCCATCTATCACGATCACAATCCTACTCAAGAATCCCTCATCACACCACACTAAATCCTACTCAGTGCATCTATCACACCCCACACCAATCCTACTCCAAGTCCATCCTATCACGATCACATCAATCCTACTCAAGCCGATCCTATCACGATCCACATCAATCCTACTCAAGTCCATCCTATCAAACCCTACACCAATCCTACTCAAGCCCATCCTATCACACCCCACACAAATCCTACTCAAGTCCATCCTATCACGACCTCCACCAATCCTTCTCAAGTCCATCCTATCACGACCTACACCAATCCTACTCAAGTCCATCCTATCACGACCTACACCAATCCTACTCAAGTCCATCCTATCACGATCCACACCAATCCTACTTAAGCCCATCCTATCACACCCCACACAAATCCTACTCAAGCCCATCCTATCACACCCCACATCAATCCTACTCAAGTCCATCCTATCACGATCCACATCAATCCTACTCAAGCCCATCCTATCACACCCAACACAAATACCACTCAAGCCCATCCTATCACACCCACACCAATCCAACTCAAGCCCATCCTATCACATCCACACTAATCCTACTCAAGCCCATCCTATCACGACCCACATCAGTCCTACTCAAGCCCATCCTATCACATCCCACACAAATCCTACTCAAGCCCATCCTATCACACCCACACCAATCCTACTCAAGTCCATCCTATCACACCCTACACCAATCCTACTCAAGTCCATCCTATCTCGATCCACATCAATCCTACTCAAGCCCATCCTATCACACCCAACACAAATACCACTCAAGCCCATCCTATCACACCCACACCAATCCAACTCAAGCCCATCCTATCACATCCACACTAATCCTACTCAAGCCCATCCTATCACGACCCACATCAGTCCTACTCAAGCCCATCCTATCACATCCCACACAAATCCTACTCAAGCCCATCCTATCACACCCACACCAATCCTACTTAAGTCTCACTCAGAACTCAGCTAAACATTGCGTTTATGTTTTTCGACGGATATACTGTCTCAGTTCGACTCACAATTAAACAGCGATATGGCAACGTTCGCAATGTTTACAATCCCACAATGCATATTTGTTGTAGAATGAATGAATTCACGTGTTTGTTATGAATGAAAAAGTAGTTCCGTCACAACGTGACCTAAATGAGAGGTCATCGGTTATCCAATGAAATGATAGAATCTCAGGTCAAGTCGTTACTACATAGGTCAACACGATGCGACACTCGTGTGACGTACGAGATCAGTATGCAACTACCCATACGATTACCACTGGGGTAATAAAGCTTTGTATTTCCCTGATAATTGATACAGATTCGTAGGTTCCAAACCGGCCCATATCATAAAGGATTGCCCCTCTCTCTAGGAACCCACTGGGTCTTTGAAATAGCAAGAGAGCTCCTCGCAGGGAAGATAATTGACGATAACGTCACAAAGATCCAAGGCTTCATGGAAATGGTGCGAGAGGACACGTATGCCGACCTCCCGTCTCCCAGGTTTCTCAACTCCCATTTGCTGATGAAACATCTGCCAGATGACGTTCGTAATAAGAAAATAAAAGTCATCTATGTTCTAAGAAATCCAAAAGATGTAGCTGTTTCCTACTATAACTTCATGAGAACGCTTCCATATTCCAACTTCAAAGGGGAGTGGAAGAACTATGTGCGACCCTTCTCTCAGGGAAAGTGTAAGTACCGTTCTGTCTGTGGTCATCTATAAATAGTTATCTTCTTGTAATCCTTTACCTGTAAATATTTCTCTGTGATTTTTCTTATAATCCTTCTCTTGTTTCTTGTAATTCTTTGTTTTCCGAGTTGCAGAACGCACATCATATTTCCACAAGTATAAAGATATGAGTATATTCTATTTTACATGTGTTAACGCACTGAAGGGTGATGTATTTGTAGGATCCGGTCTTACACCAAGAGCATTATTCCTACAATATTTCCGATTGAGATAATACTTCCTGGAATCCTGCATTTTGTGAGTGAGTGTAGCAAGTATAGTTTGAATAGAGTTGTGAAATATTCAATTTTGTTGACGATCTCTATGAATGGTGATTTATTTGATGATCTCTTTAAATTTGTGAGCGACTGAGCGTATATTACATCGGTTTGAAGAGGAATATTAATACCACTTTGAACCGTTTTGCGGTAATAGTGCTTAGTCGTATTCCAAGAGCTTTCTTCCTATAATCTTCTTGCTATAAATACATCATTGAAAGATGATTTCTTTAGGTATTCTTTCCTTAGTCTTTCCTTCTGTTACAGATATGTATGGATCCTGGATGGACTATGTTCTCGACTGGGAGCAAGTGAAAAAAGACAATCCTGACCTGCCTGTGCTGACTCTCTTCTACGAAGACATTAAGGAGGTGAGGTGCACGACACTTTCTTGCTGAATGCTTCAGTCAGCAGCATTTCAGCTTAAAAAGCATACATTGTTTTAGGGCGTGGATACATCAAGCAAGTATGTCGGGGCAAAGCGTGGACATATTTAGCAGATATATCCGGGCAACACAACTCCTGGACATATTAAGCAGATATATCCGGGCAACACAACTGCTGAACATATTAAGCAGATATATACGGGCAACACCTGGGCATATTAGGCAGATATATCCGGGCAACACAACGCCTGGACATATTAAGCAGATATATCCGGGCAACACAACGCCTGGACATATTAAGCAGATATATCCGGGCAACATGTGGCGATATCAAGCAGGTAAATGGGGGAAACACGTGGATATTTGAAGCAGATATATGGGGGCAACATGTGCACACATTAAGCAAATGTAAGGGGACAACTCATGGACACATTGAGCAGGTATCTCGGGGCCACAAACAATTCAAAATCAAATGACAAATGTCATGTAAATAATGACAAGAAGTTTGAGATGTAAATATTCAAATCGATGTCCGTTCAGGATCAGATGCGAGAGATGAGGAGGATTTGTGAGTTCCTGGATGTAAAGAGGACGGATGATTTCCTGTCCAAAGTACGCGACAACACAACTATTGCATCCATGAGCACTCGCAAGAAGAAGGACGATAGTAAAATCAAAGTGTTTAGAAAAGGTATGGAGTGAGTGAGTGAGTGAGTTAATATTTAACGTCACATCGGCAATATTTCAGCCATATCGTGACAAGAACATTTGATATTGAAATGAAGTATATGTATATTATAAAAAACCTGCCGACGTAGGACAGTAAAACAACTAGAATATCACAGATATGTATGTAAAACTAGTAATTAAATCTAAAACGTTTTAACTATAGGGGAAAAACAATACAGTATAAAAATGGGCTATGAATCGCCAATAACTGAAGGTAGATCACCATACCAGGGACCATGGGGAAAAGGTATGGATGAGTTATGACCCTTTTCTTAGTTTATGTCATGTATTTATTAGCAGATCACCCTGGATAATAAGGCTTTGCTGCTCATGAAAAACACTTTTTGCAAAGTTCTACATACATGAAGACGTACGTGTCTGAGACCGATAAAACAAATTCTCTCAACATCTCCATTTCTGTTTATAATTCTGGAGAAGGATCAGTGCTCGTTCCATTCGTGCTTGTGCAGTAGTAGTGCATATGGCTTCAACATCTGCATGGAAGTCCAAGGAGTAAAACTTTACACGGAGCCCCATGGCTTAAAACCATGAGTCCATGGTATTATGTCAGTGTTTGTACGTAAACGTGTTTCGTTCGGTGCAAGTGCAGTACTGGTACATATGGCTTAAACGTTTGCATGTAACTCCACAGGTTATGTAAAGGTCTGATGTAGGCCAGTGGGTTCAAATGCTGCATATAAGACCAAGGTGTAAAACCTTACGTGTAACTCCATGACTTAAAGGTAGACATGCGAGTCCAGGGTATTATGTCAATGTCTGCACGGAAACTTGTTTGTTTCCAGGTCTGATAAAAGTCTGATACAGGTCAAGGGCTTATAAGTCACGTGTAGGACTTTGTTTTTATGTGAAAGTCCAACCTAAACAACATTCCTTTCCAGGTGGAGTTGGTGACTGGAAGAACTGGTTCACTGTCGCCCAGAACGAGTGGTGGGATCAGCTCTACCAGGAGAAGATGGCCGACTGCCCTCTTCAGTTTAAATACACTCTGTGATTTACCGAGACTGTACTTGAGCCCTAATACGATCATAGCTACCCACATTCAGGACTGTGCACCTTTTACGTCAGTGCCTACAGTGCTGGAGGAGGAAATCATTAATCTGATATGATGAGTTACCATTACATTGATTCTACTCCAAGTCCAATAATATGAGGCTGAATATAGCCTTGACCTTTGCTTCATTGTGACTCAAAGAAACAGATGTGTCCTTGATCTTTGCTGCACCAGATTAGATATGTAGGACAGCACTTTTAACAATAATTGCATAATTACTTTTGACAAACCTCAATCCTCCCCTGTGACAAACTAGAATTACAGTAAAATAAGTGCGAGCTATATAAAGCTCAAACATGTAAAGGGGGCGGTGGGGAAGCCTAAAGGTGAAAGCGTCCGCTCGTCACGCCGAACACCCGGGTTCGATTCCCCACATGGGTGCAATGTGTGATGCTCATTCCTGGTGCTCCTCGCTGTGTGACTTTATATTCCTCAACTTTGCACCCATTACAGCGTAATGTACAGAGGTGGTCATAACGGATAGAATGATGTAGGGGGAAGAGAAGATTTTGTGAGGAGTTTCAGTTGAAACAACGAGAGTAGTCCAGTTGTATCATGGCGTATTAGCCTAATGTGGTAGAAAAGCCGAACATGATGCAGGTCTTAAGAGATTACTTACATGTTGGTTGAATCTGTTAAATCTGTGACAGATGAGTGAGTGAGTGTGGTTTCACGCCGCTCTTAGCTATATTCCAGCAATATCACGACAGGGGACACCAGAAATGGGCTTCACACATTGTACCCATGTGGGGAATCGAACCCGGATCTTCGGCGTGACGAACGAATACTTTAACCACTAGGCTACCCCGTGACAGATGAACAAGTTGTATGAGAGATATTGACATGACACGTTGGGAAATGTTTTCCCTTTGCTTTGTGCACACACGTGTGTTTGTATGTAAACAGAAGTATTGCTTATTTAGACTTTCGGCCTGTATTAGATAAGTACCGGGTGACCTATGCTTGTCCTTGATCAGCCATCATCAAATGGCCACCGCACCACATTGTGTTAAATAAATACAGGACTTTGTTGCTAACGTTTTATACTGTTTGCGTTTTTATTACAAATAATGCATTTAAGGAATGTTTTCTTTCTCATACCATAGAAATCAGACTGCCGATGGCTAATTTCAAATTCTGTTGTTGTCTCTGAAGGGAAAAACTTATTGCTACTGCAGTGGATCAGGTTAGGTTACATAAGTAGTGGCTGTTGATCCAGAGCTTTCGTAATAAGTAAGTAATAATGCATTCTTAATACAGCCAAAAGATCATTTTCAATTTGTAGTGCGCTTTTGACATGGTAAACATGAGCAGCGAACACAGGTAGGGCCAACAAACATGGGAGATGTGCAATGTGGCAAATTTGGCCTAAATAAGGATATGTAGAAATACCCTGATCACAGCCATAATGGGCTGTATCCCAGGGCTGGCTGTCACATCCATTTGAAAAGCCATAATATTCCAGATTAGAATTATGGAGTTGAATATAGTAAAAATATGAAATATATTCATTGACAAATTAGGGATATTCTTATGCTGTCTTAATCAGACTTTCAAAAGACATGTTGGGACTTTTTCTGGAGACATTTCAGAGAGAGAAAGAGAGAGAGCAAACAGTCTCCTTTCTTCACCCGCATCCTCATCTCCCGTTTCCCGCTGTACAATATGTATGTCACTCACAGATAACTCGTGTAGGTCAATCAGGGAACACATGTTCATACAGTTATCGTGACTGGGCGCCTCCCACCCAGCAATTCGATTTTTGTGTCTGGACCCAAGTGTCACCTCACTTGTATCACTGGACATTCTGCAGATCTGTTTGCGGTCACTTCGAACCATGTCTCAAGTAAGTTCTTCAGGTTAACTTTACTATATGACTGTATGAATGGCTCAGCATATCGTGTGTGACCTGGCGCACAGAGGTCATATCGTTCAGTTTAATGTGAGAGTCGACTGTATTCAGGTCCCTGTGACACAGTGAAATAGGATGTAATCCGTTTTAACCTGAAGGTTTTACACATAAAGAATGAATAGTACATATTACCAACCTAACTAACAAACTGATAGGTGAAAATAGTCACGAAATACCAATCATGATAACTGTGACCCCATCCACTGCAGATAGCTTGTCCGGTAGCTCTACTTACAGATTACGTTACAACAGCTTGAATACTAGGGCTGACTATTGCCCTGATTCTCACATTGCGATATATTGCAATAATTTAAAAGATAGTACAATACATATTGTGATATATTAACTGAAAGCTTTCTGATCAAGTGTGTACATCGTAAATTCATAATAGCTCTCTCTGCGCGACATCATCTTCTTAGTAGCTCTTACACCATACTTTCAGGCCCCCCGTCCCCATTGTGTATTAACATGTGTAAACATGAACTATTGCAAAATGAAGCAAAAACATGATTTAACTACTTAAGCTTAACATCTCACGTGACCTCCAATAATTAAGACCCTTGACTAGAATGTCATTATACAGTCACACAAAATATATATGACTCAGGCCTTTGTGATAAATTGATAACATATGACCCATTAGGAAACAAACAAAAATAACAAAAAACATTGGATTTACCCACAAAGAACTAAACTAGCCATTTAGAATGTCCTCAATTTGCCGTTTTTCTTTCTTTGAAAGTTTAGCAATCAAACGATTATCCTTTCAATAGTCAAATGTCTGGTTTGGGAAATACAGGAAATCTGTGAATAGAAGCGAAAAAAACCTTTCACATCCATAAGTCTCAGAGTTGATTGTAAAATTCCGACTTAGCAATCCAGTGACTGAGATCATAGGATATTGTTTCAGAACAAACAGCGATACCATGTGCAAATTGGATTGTGTAATGGGCATTAATAGCCTAAAAACACGGGCAAATTATGGTCGAGATCGGACGACTGGTTGCAGAGTTAAGGTGTTTAAAGTATATTTAATGGCTTGAAATCGTCAAAACAAAGAACACGTTTTCGACACACGAGCGGATCTCTGAAATACAGCCGAGATCGCGGGGTCATGTACCATCGAAATAGTTCCGGAAAAGAAATAGTTCCTTCTTTAACAGCCTGTATACGTAGCTCCGTTGTCCTTGGGTCCACAGTCAAATCAATGAGTATTCTGGAATCACGAGGACCTGAGGTATTAGGGCCATACAGCATTTTACACAGTTTTTAAAAATGTGTCACCTGATAAGAAATACACACTGCCATTTTAGAAAGTGATCAAATGTAACATATGTTATATTTGGGATTACACTTTCTTAGTAACGTACAGATTCTAGTACTGTTTGGGTTGAGTCCCATCCTGGATTCGAACCCACATATTTCATAGCTTTCGGCCGTGGGAGGCGTGCCAATTAACACTTATCAGAGGGGTACACAAAGTCCGCAGTCTAGACAACCAGTTGTCCGACTTCCAGTTTTGTGGAAGCCGCGGTGGCAGAGCGGTCTAGGCGTCTGACTTTGTGTGCTGGCGATTAAGTGCCTGACTCTGAGGGTGTGGGTTCGAACCTCGGATGGGACTAAAGTACTAAAATCTGTACTTTACTAAGAAAGTGTAATCCCAAATATAACATGTGGTGGTGGGCGAGCTGGCTAAGGCGCCAGGCTAGTGATCCAGCGAGCTTGAGGTGAGGGGATCGAGCCCAGCTGTGACCGGGTGTAAAATCCTTGGAGTCAACTTTGCGTGCAGACTCTCTCAGTGTTGTCACAACCCCTAGTGTACAGTACACAACCCTGTGCACTTAAAAGAACCCACGAATCCGTTGGTATATGACCAGATGGTGGCCACATGTTTACGTGAAAACACCTAGTTGCGGGTACAGCAACGTGTAGTAAACTTGGACAAAATATTGTGACTACGTGTCCCAGTCCACACAGCTGTGAATGGGTACCTCGTAAGGATGGGAAAGCCACATTAACTCGGTGCGCCTAGTGGCTGCAAGAGTTGTATGATCCCAAGGGAGTTGAGATTGATAATACATTGTGCCGTTTGAGACTGACATCCAATGATCGAGGGAAAAACAAAGCACCTTTCAGCAGGTGATCTGGATATTGGCGATATATAAATATATATAAATAAATATGTTTCACCTGATAAGTTTGGTTTTGAAAAAATCGTGAAGTCGTTGAAATTTCCTGCACACAAAGTATGGACATTTTGGAAGCTCTGGAGTTAATGGCTCGAGCTCAGCACATTTTGGAAGACAAGTACAAGAAAAATGGTGAAAAACACGGCCAAAAACTTCAATCCAATATGGCTGCCAAACGGAGCCTTGTAGCTACATGGGTCCTACACTTGAAATTGTAGGGATTCTGACTCCGGATCTGTACATGAAATTGTTAGGTCTTTGGACCAGTAGTTTTGGAGATTATTGGTCTGGACTTTGAAATTTTTAAATTAATTTTGAATTATCTGCCCTTTGCTATTGATAACCATATTTTAACGTGTTTTGGTATGAGGCGGTAGGGGATCGAACCCGCAACCTTCCGCTCTCCTGGCGGACGCTCTAACCACTACACCACGGAGGCGGTCTTTTAGTTTATGAGCTATGCTTGGTACAAAATACGGCGGAATAATAGTGGCATGGAGTCCTAATAATGTGAATTTTGAAATGGTCACTCAGAGACGGAGGCCTACTGATAAATCCAAATAAAAACTTGGTCCATTCGAGGCCACTTTATTCCTCCAAAATGTCACATATGAAACCATTCAAACCTACAAAACGTTAAGCATTTGGTAGAATATTTGACACTTTTGGAGCCACTTATAAAGATATTTCCATTTGTAAAATGTTACATGAAACCAACAGAAATAAAAGTACATTTGGCACTTTTAGAGCACATTTTGTTGCTATGGAAATCAAGGGCAGATAATTCAAAGGGAGCTAACAGTTTACCGGTAATATTGCTCAGCCCTAATGAATAGTGCAGACTGTAACGTTCAACAGCAAACAAAACCAGCTGAATGTAGCACCAACCTCGGCGCTCACATATTACACGGAAGTGAGAAGATACACAAACAACTGAAGTGAAAGCAACATATGATGTTTGACTTGTGTTTGTTTGTTTAACGCGGACACAGCAGTATTCCAGTGGTAGGTGAATAGTTATTTCTGGACCAGGCAGTCCTGAACTTGAGGCTATGCAACACAAACACAATGTATCACACGGATTTGCTGCTATATTTGCAATACATCGAAATGGGATGCATTTGGCAGGGAACTGTAAAACAAAAGAAAATCTACCTATGTTTTCAGCTGAATTCTTCACACTAGACTCTCTCTCACATCAGAAACAGATAGTGGAAGCAGTGGACGACGGCGGTGACACACTCAAGTTCCTAAGTGACAACGGCTTCTTCATACCCAACTTCCCTGATGGAACCGGCATCGACGGTGTACGTTCAGTGAAAATACGCGACGATGACATCCTCATGTGCACGTATCCTAAATCAGGTAACATCACACAGCTTGAATGACTAAAGTTCTTAGTTCTTCATCATGAGGGGTCCAACTGCATCAAGGAACAGCAACCTCGTTTTTTGGCCACTGTTACACTGTTCCTTGAGTCTTCTTAGCCGATTGTCTTTCTCCCGGAAAACAGCTTTTCTGGGAGTTGGGGCATCGACGGTGTACATTCAATGAGAATACGCGATGATGGCATCTTAATGTGCACGTATCCTAAATCAGGTAACATCAGATACCATGAAACTCTTTACCAAATCTGGTAGGATACATCTGTTCATTTAAAAGTAACTCACGCCGAAGACCCGGGTTCGAATCCCCACATGGGTACAATGTGTGAAGCCCATGTCTGGTGTCCCCAGCCGTGATGTTGCTGGAATATTGCTAAAAGCGGCGTAAAACCAAACTCAGTCAGTAAAAGTAACTTTTGTAATCATTTTTCAAATCTTAAATAGCATGCAAATTGGTATGTCGTCAATTTATAATTCTAATTTACATCTTAACTGAAAAATTGTCGTGACTCAACAAAGTCTTTTTTCAACATAATATAAGCTATACGATGGGCTGCGTAATTTACACCAACAGTTATGCTGTTTCAATGAGGTGTAGTTCCAAATAATAGAGTTGTATACCTCACCTAAATCGCCTCACTTATACGCCCATCCGATCACACTATACTCCAGCCATACTCAAATTCATCACACCACACCCACACCAAAGTCTCTAAAGCCTATCTTGTGACAATTACACCGATCCAACTCTTGCCCAACCTGTCACACCCACACCAATCCAACTCAAAGCCCAACCTGTCACACTCACATCAATCCAACTCAAAGCCAAACCTGTCATACCAACACCAATCCCACTCTAGGTCTTCGCATCACATCCACACCAATCCCACTAAAGCCCAACTTATCACACCAACACCAACCCCACTCAAGGTCATCAGATCACATTCACACCAATCCAACTCAAGCCCAACCTACCACGAAGTTAGTCAAGCCAACACATACATTTAGTGTTAAAAGAAGACGTTAATCCATAGTTTATATTCTTCAGGCGAAACGTTTTGCTGACTTTTTTTTATCAATCTGATGCCATCAAACATATATTTCTGTTCAGGCCGCATCACAGTCCAGCGCGTGAGAAAGATAGCAACACATGGTAAAGCTTTGTATTTCACTGATAACTGATGCAGATTCGTGTGTGATTTGTCAGATTTGCCTTCTTTCCAGGAACCCACTGGGTATTTGAAAGAACAAGAGAGCTCCTCGCAGGGGAGATAATCGACGATCACATCACAAAAGTCGAAGCCTTCATGGAAATGGTGCCAGAGGAGAAGTATACCGACCTCCCGTCTCCAAGGATCCTCAACACTCATTTGCTGATGAAACATCTGTCCGATGACGTTCGTAAAAAGAAAATAAAAGTCATCACTGTTCTAAGAAATCCAAAAGATGTAGCTGTTTCCTATTATAACTTCTTGAGAACGATTCCGGGTTTCAACTACAAAGGCGAGTGGAAGAACTATGTGCGACCCTACTTTCAGGGAAAGTGTAAGTACCGTTCTGTCTGTGATCATCTATAAATTCTTCTTGTATTCCTTCTCCTGTAATCATTCCTCTGTGATCATATTTCTGATAATCCTTCTTGGAAAATCTTTCTTGTAATTCTTTCTTTTCCGAGGAATTGAATCCAAATACTCAAAGGCAAAAGTTATTGTGTTTGAATTGAAGTTAGGTATGTGAATTAACAACTGATATTTTTATGATGAGACTTTATTAATATTGCAAGATAGGCATTCCACAGTATGATTGCAAAAGGCACATTGTAAACTTTTCTGGCGGACACATGCTAATTAGGTCACAGTAAGAGAATGGTCAAAATGAAATTCACACAGCCAATAACGTGTATGTCCACCATGAGCATTGACACCTGCACCTCATAGAACCAATCAAACGTCGCAAGAAGTCTTGTGGAATGGCATTCCATATCTGTGGAAGCACCTTGCCGTGTTCCTGAAGCGTGAATGGGGGATTTGGCCAACATCTCATCTCCTCTCCATTTTGTACCAGAAGTGTTCGATATGGGACAGATCTGGGGATTTAGCGGGTCAGGGAAGGACGTTAACATTGTCCTGCGCCAAGAATTGCTGAACCACCCTGGCGACGTGAGGTCTGGCGTTGTCCTGTTGGAAGATCATTACTGGACCATTCTGCTCTAGAAACGGTATGGCGATTCGATTAACAATTTCATCCCTTACCTGAGACACGAAAAGTTCCATTTCCAAAGGTGTACTACGTCCAGCACTCGTTATCCCACCCCAATTCAAACCATCACTCCACACAGTCGGCCTCAAGGACACAGTTCGTAACATAACGCTCGGTAAGCTCGGGTTCGTCCATCAGCGCAGTGCAAAATGAATCTGGACTTGTCAGTGAAGAGAACATGTCTCCACACACGTGCTCGCCACCGCAGAAGTTTTCTGCACCACTGCAGTCGTTGACGGTGACATAATGTCTAAATATGTCGTCTGGCAGGACGTCTGACACGTTTTCCGTGTGCAGCAAGACGGGGGCAAATGGTCCTTAGTGATATCCTGTTGAGACCAGGAACTGTTCGGGCTGTCAGTGTGGCTGATTGGAATCTTTGGTGCAGATGGGTAGTTGGAATCCATCGATGCACCCGTGAAGAGCATCCTGGTGGAAGAATTCATCTTTTACTATTTTCTGCTAGAGTATATCATCCGGGCATCCTTTGTGCCTCAAGTAGGAAATCCACTTGTTATTAGCATTGTCTTTATGATACTGCGTGGTGGTTGGGGAGCTCGGATGATAAACCATATAACCAACAAATATGGATTACCAAACCCCTTAAAAACCCAAACGTCCACTGGATAATGAAGATGAGCAACGACCATCAAAATCTGTAGAACATTGGCCGCGATTTCTAGTTATTGAGTCATTTGACAAAAAACCTCTCAAATTGAACCCATTTGCAATAATTAAAGCAGGTTACTGCAATATCAAAGTTGACCCTTTTATTCCGAACCCACTGAGGTGTTTCAGTTGCCAAAAGTATGGCCATGGCGTAAATTCGTGTACAAAATCTGTCACATGTGTTCACTGCAGTGAGCAAACTCATACAAAGGAAGACTGTGACAATAGTGCATGCCACAACATACTACTATCCCAAATACCAAACTTAAGGAAAAACTTCATCCCTTAATTCATTGGGCTTTTGTAAACAAACCAGGTGAACAAAGATATACCTACATATCTATCTTCAGAGGTTCAGGACAACTTGTCAAAATGAAAGCAAACGTCATTTGAAGTTTACCAAGAAAACAATATGTTAACTGCTGGACTTTCTCATTGATTACATCTTTGTGAAATTTAGGGGTAAAAAATTTCGCCAAGAAGTAGGCATCCCCATGGGCACCGACTGTGCTACCCTACTTGCCTATTTGTTTCTTTATACATATGAATAAGAATTTCTGCTTGGGTTGGCAAAATCAAAACATTGTAATTTGGCCGAGAAGTTTAACTTAAGCTTCAGGTACATCGATGATTTAATATCGTTCAATAACCATCAAATAGCCAATTGCCTTCCACTGATTTACCCACCTGAACTTGGAATTAAGGAGACAAGTGAGACCGTTTCATATTTAGATATCTCCACAAACCTGTATGACAAAAGGGATGATTTCAGCTTTCCAATAGTCAATTTCATGTCCAGCGATATTCCACCAACTCAAGCTTTTGGTGTTACATTTCACAACTTATGAGGTACAATCGAGCGTGCTCTTTTTATCAAGATTTCAAAGAACATCATGCTGTCATGTCTAAGTTTTATGTACCCGTGAAGGTCCGGGTTAGAATATTGATCTTCAGTAGTCGTAAGAGGCGACTAACGGTATCGGTTGGTCAGACTCGCTGATTTGGTTGACACATGTCATCAGTTCTCAATTGCACAGCTCGATGCTCATGCTGTTGATCACTGGATTGTTTGGTCCAGACTCGATTATTTACAGACCGCCGCTATATAGCTGGAATATTGCTGAGTGCGGGGTAAAACTAAACTCCCTCACTCGCTCACTCACTCAGTTTTATGGCAGACACGTGGAGGAAATTTCACAAATGATGCATCAGTGACAAACTGATGTTCGATGCAATTCACTATTTTGACTTATACCATACGTTCCCGAACATATGACTAAACTTAGCATATGTTTATGACGGATGCCACCGGTGGGGCAGGACACGCTCACCTTTTCTTGAACACCTGGTATCATCACTGTTTCATAATGATTCATAAACACTCTGTCATCGTATCACATGGTGACAGTCACTGGGTTGACTGGTTCAGACTCGATTTGTTTACGAACAACATCATACAGTTGTAATACTGCTGAAACATATATCTGCTCATGACACAATTGTACAATCGCCTCTGCTATTAGCAGATATGTCTTATAAATGTGGAAAGGGTTTTGTCGCTTCTATTAAAAAGTGTACCAACTGTTCAGGGAGTCACCCATCCTACTCCAAAGACTGTCATATCTGGAAACAACAGATGGAGATAAATGAAATTAAATTTTCCAGAACATCAGTCTCTCTGACGCAAAGGAACTGGTTCAATCTCAAGAAGGCACGGGAACCAATGTGTCTACCGTTCAGATAGCCCCTGAAATAACCCCCAAAGTCAAGACATCATCTATTGACTGCCAGACAGACTTGACTTGGGTGTACACCGAAGCACCTCAAATTTACTCAAATGAACAGCCAACTCAAACAGCGGATTCACTCTCTGACATACAGAGTCTATCTCAAGATAGTCATCATCTCTCACCCAGAACCAATCACCAGCACAAAACCGCCCGAAAGATAGTTTACAAAACAATATTTTCCAGTGGAATTGTCGAGGACTGAAAACCAATTTTAACGACTTACTTCCATTGGTCCAGGCCATTAGTCCATCAGAATTCTGCCTGCAAGAAACATATCTAAAGCAGACAGATAATTTCAGTTTACGTCAGTTCAATGCATCCCATTCTTTTTTCTCCTCCGGGTGATAGGGCCACAGGAGGAGCTTCAATCTTTATAAGGCATGATGTGCTCCAAAACCCCGTTGTGCTTAAAACTAATCTTCAAGCCGTTGCAGTGCGCCTTACTCTGCACGTTGCTTTTACTCTCTGCTCTATATTCCACAATCTTCAGCTCTTCAGCAGGCTAAACCCTGTTTTATTATGGGTGACTTTAATGGCCACAACCCATTCTGGGGTGGTACAACTATAAAGGCTAACGGTAAAATACTGGAAGAGTTTATTCAAACTATGATCTATGCATATATAATGATTGTTCGCACGGATATTTACACCCTGGCACAGGAACATATTCAGCTCTTGATTTGTCAATTACTGATTCCAACCTATTGAGTGAAATTGGTCCGTCCACGACGACCTCTGTGGCAGTGACCATTTCCCCGCAATACTAAAACCTGTTAACCCATCTGATGTTCCTCCATCATCAAGATGAATTTTTTTAAAAGGGTAAAAATTCTGTTTATGGAACACTAGGAAGGCTAGGAAGGCAAGGGAAAAAACAGAGCATTATTACCGTCGCCATCCTATGGTCCACAACTTAGACAAATTCAAAATATTAAACGCTAAAGTCCGGCGTACTTTCAAGCAAAATAAACACCAATCTTGACGAAACCATGTATCAAAAAATTATTTGCGCAAGCCGATATCAAAGGTATGGAATACGATCGAGAAAATCAAAGTTAAGGCTTGTAAATCTAGCATTCACCATCTGAAAGATGGGAAGCAATTATTGACTAATAAATCAGATATTGCAAATAAACTTGGTGAGACGTTGGCTAAACATTCTTCCTCATTTAATTATGTTCCTGAATTCCCAAAATATCAAAACAACAAGCAAAGAAATCTATTAATTTCAAATCAGATAATGGGGAGATAACAATGAAACCTTTTTGATACATGAGCTTCATACTGCTCTTGATCTTTAGTATGATGAATGATTATTCTCGTAACGATATGGCTGAAACATTGCTGATGTGACGATAAACATTGACTCACTCACTCATACTGCTCTTGACCAGGCTCATGATACTGCTACAGGAGCTGATAACATACATTATCAACTCTTCGAACACTTACCAGAATTATGTTTAGAGACGCTCTCACATTTTTTTGATGACATTTGGACATCTGGAGAGTTCCTTCACCGTAGCGTGCTGCTATAATTGTTCCCATCCCCAGACCTGTAGGGGATCATACTGATCTTTCTAATTATAGGCCAGTTCCACTAACTAGCTGCGTTTGCAAATCCTTGGAACGCATGATAAATAATTGACTCGTTTGGTATTTGGAAACCTACGATCGTTTAATTGATATACAATGTGGTCTCCCTAGAAACAGAAGTACAATTGATCATTTAGTGCGTTTAGAATCTTTTGTTAAAAATGCCATGATTAATATACAACATGCAGTGTCGATCTTTTGTTGATCTAGAAAAAGCATACGACACTACATGGAAACATGGTATTTTAAATTGCGGGACCGTTTGCCTCAATCTATATCCAACTTGTTAAATTGTAATTTCAAGTCCGCTTGGGCTGCACCCTGTCTGATCATCATAATCAGGAATAGGGTGTACCACAAGGCAGTATTTTGTCTGTCACGTTGTTTAGTAACAAGCTAAACAGTTTATCAAAGGTTTAAATTATTCAATCGATGGATCACGTTTTGTGGATGATTTCAACATTTCTTGTCGCGGTAAAATATGCATACTACAGTTGTGTCTAAACAAAATGAATCAATGGTGTCTTGAAAACGGCTTTAAATTCTCTAAATCGAAAACTAATTGTATAGATTTCTGCCGTAAATATGAACGGCATAAAGACCCAGAACTATTTTTAAATGGCACTTGCATCAAAGTTGTCAAAGAGGCAAAGTTCTTGGTTCTGATTTTCGACTCTCATTTTACTTTTCTTTCGCATATCAAATATCTCAAAATAAATGCTTGAAGGCACTAGATCTATTGAAAGTAAGAAGAAATATTCTAATTCAAAGTGGCGAGGGGATCAAGCTGCCCCCCTACACCTATATCGAAACTTGATTATGGCTCCATCGTATATGGTGGAACATGCAAAAGCAACATAAAACTATTAGATTCTGTCCACCACCAAGGTCTAAGACTTTGTCTTGGGTCTTTTAGAACTTGCACTGTTGACAGTCTCAACGTCGAAGCTGATGAGTCTTCTCTTAACCAACGGCATATAAACCTATCTCTACAGTATCTCACTAAACTACGTTCTAACCAATCTAATCCTGCATTTAATTGTGTTTTTAATCCTCTTTATGAGGATCTGTTCAACAAGAAGTCTTCTCTTGTTCCGCCTCTTGGAATAAGAATGAAACCTTTCGTATCTGTTGCTGGCAATGAGTTAGAAAATATAGCTCCATCCCGCTTTCTTTCTTTCCCTCCTTGGCAATTATTGAGGCACCAAGTTGACCTAGCACTGAGAACGTTTAAAAAATCAGAAACTAATGAATTACAATATAAATAAAATTTGGTCAATTGAAAGTAACTAAAATATATACAAATTTTTATTTACAGATGGATCCAAGGATGGTGGCACACTGTAATTGGATCCAAAAGAATATCTTATAGATTACCAAACGATTGCTCCATTTTTACTGCCGATACAAATGTTATATTAACAGCGCCTAAATGTATACACCCTAAATATATACAATATATAATATTTTCAGACTCTCTTTCGTGCCTTCTGGCTATTAAAACCCTATCTTGCAAACATCCACTTTTAATAGAAATAATTGAATTACATAATGTTCTTGCTACTGGCCAATACGACATCGTCTTCTGTTGGTTACCCAGTCACGTGGGAATCTCTGGTAACACAATGGCCGATTTTGCTGCTAAGGCAGCACTCAACAAATCTGTGACACTACTCCTGATCTCACACACTGATTACATTAGATCGTAACATCCTTGGTCTGATGCAAAAGAAATGGGACACTCAAGTAGGTATAAATATATTACATGCGATAAAACCAACCATCGGTTACTACTTGGGTTGTCAGTCCAGATATGAAGAGGTCATCATGCGACGATGTCGCATTGGTCACAGCAGGTATCCACAGATGATCACCCATTTTGAAACCCTTGTGATGTCTTGCTTGATTGTATTGATTTTTCTATCACAAGGGGGAAATATATCGATGTAAAACCGTTGAAGGATTTTTTTAGTGATGTTAATTGCCATTTTATTATGAATGTTTAAAAGATTTTAAGATTTGTTTCTTTTTATGATTTGGTTGCTTATATTAGTAACTGATATTGTTAGTGGATGTACCATCAAAGTGGGTTGAAGTATTGCGAAGTTATTGTTCTCCTGAGAAGGTACGTAAGTCCCAAAATATTCAAAGTAAATGTAAACTTATTACTATTATTAATCGTAGTATATATGTTATTTTAATTTATGACTAGATTATCTAAAATTGCTAATAGCTGAAGGGATGATGTAAATCCAGATAGGGTCCATGCAGGAAGCAAATGTACTGTAAGTTCCCATGGACCCTGGTACCTACCTTCAGTTGTTGGCAATATATAACCTTTTTCTATATTGTACTGTCTTCTGTAATTAGAATATTTTAGATTTACATACTAGTTTTATATTCATATTTGTGATATTCAAGTTGTTTTTACTGTCCTTCGCCGACAGTTTTTTGATAACCTTTTTACCTTTATTTATTATAAAATAAGAACTTGTATTTAGTCACTATATGGTTGAAATATTGCCGATGTGTCTTAAAATCTTACCGCTTTCACTCACTTGAATCCAACGATCGTTGCGTGGCGTGGTCACAGGTGGGCGGCCACTTTTGGGACGGTCTGCAACGACTACGTTTTGTTGATAACGACTCCACAAGCGGCATGTGTTCCTGTGCACGTTAAACGGCTGTGCAACGTTGCGCTTGGGTGTTCCGATTTCAAGCATTCCAATGGCTCGCCAACTTTCATTTTAAGTTAGCCGTGGAATAGAGAAATGCAAACAGATTCTTCCAAATTTGTGTTTTTCGCACCCGTCAACGTCTAAACAATGATTTGTCTGAAAATGAGTTGAGGTTTAGAGCCACACTTTTAAGGGCACGTTTTAAGCCTTTTTCCACAGACTTCTTAAAAGCACGAAAAACGCATGCAAAACAAAAACTACCGACGGGGCCCTGTTGGGGTTATGGAATAAGTGTATTATAAAGAATTTTAAACTGCGTTGTGAAAATGAAAGACATGAGTATATTCTATTTGACTGAAGGGTGTTTTGTGAATCCGGTTTTATCCCAAGAGCTTTATTCTCACAATGTTTCCGATTGAGACCATTCTTCCTGTAATCCTGCATTTTGTAAGTGAATGATGTGAAAAAAACCCTCAGATTTGTTGAAAATCTCTTCAAATGATGCTTTAGATACACGCTGGTCCTATCCCAAGGGCTTTCATCGTCCTTTGTCAATCCCTTTTGTGAATGGGTGAGCGTATTTTACACCGGTTTGAATAGGAAAATGAGTTATATTTGATTAACACCTCTTTGAACTGTGTTTGAGCAATAGCACCGAGTCATATTTCAAGAGCCTACTTCCTGTAATCCTCTTACTACAAATATATCGTTAAAGGATTACTTCTTTAAGTATACCTTTCTCAGTGTTTCCATCTGTTACAGTTATGTATGGATCCTGGATAGACTATGTTCTCGACTGGGAGCAGGTGAAAAAAGACAATCCTGATCTGCCTGTGCTGACTCTCTTCTACGAAGACATTAAGGAGGTGAGATGGACGACACTTTCTTGCATAGCTCATGTATATCAGGGCAACACGTTGACACATTAAGGAAAATATATATGGGCAACACATGGACACATTAAGGAAAATATATATGGGCAACACGTGGACACATTAAGGAAAATATATATGGGCAACACGTTGAGACATTAAGGAAAATATATATGGGCAACACGTGGACACATTAAGGAATATATATGGGCAACATGTTGACACATTAAGGAAAATATATATGGGCAACACATGGACACATTAAGGAAAATATATGGGCAACACGTGGACACATTAAGGAAATATATATGGGCAACACGTGGACACATTAAGGAAAATATATATGGGCAACACATGGACACATTAAGGAAACTATATATGGGCAACACGTGGACACATTAAGGAAATATATATGGGCAACACGTGGACACATTAAGGAAATATATATGGGCAACACGTGGACACATTAAGGGATATATATATATATGGACAACACATGGACACATTAAGGAAATATATATGGGCAACACATGGACACATTAAGGGATATATATATATGGGCAACACGTGGACACATTAAGGAAATATATATGGGCAACACATGGACACATTAAGGAAAATATATGGGCAACACGTGGACACATTAAGGAAATATATATGGGCAACACGTGGACACATTAAGGAAAATATGTATGGGCAACATGTGGACACATTAAGGAAAATATATATGGGCAACACGTGGACACATTAAGCAGGTATATGAGGAAAACAATCAATCAAGGTGAAATGACTCTTCTAAGGTTGTACCGAAGGATGACAAGAAGTTTGAAACGTATTTATTCAACTCGATGTCCGTTCAGGATCAGATGCGAGAGATGAGGAGGATTTGTGAGTTCCTGGATGTAAAGAGGACGGATGACTTCCTGTCCAAAGTCTGCAACAACACAACAATAGCAGCCATGAGGACTCTCAAGGAGGACGTTAGTGGAGCTAAAGTGTTTAGAAAAGGTATGGATCAGTTATGACCCTTTTCCTAGGTCATGCCGTGTATTTCTTAGCCAACCCCCTGGACAATAAGGCTTTGCTGCTCATGAGAAATACTTTTGCAAAGTGCCACATATATGCAGAGATTGATTAAACAAATCCCCTCAACATCTCCTGTCCTTCGTAACATTCATGCTGGTCCAGTACTAGTGCATATGGCATATCTGCACGTAAGTATTCGGTGTAAAATTTCCATGGAGCTCCATGGCTTGAAACCCGGCATGGGAATCCGTTGTAATGAGACAATGTCTGCAGGTAAACTTGTTTCTTTCCAGGTGGAGTTGGTGACTGGAAGAACTGGTTCACTGTCGCCCAGAATGAGTGGTTTGATCAGGTCTACCAGGAAAGGATGTCCGACTGCCCCCTTCAGTTTAAATACACACTGTGATTTACTAACACTGTACTTTAGTTCAACCTACGATCATAGCTTATAGGAACACCATCAGGATTGTGCACCTTAAACGTCTGTGCCAGCAGTACCATTATACTGATTCTACTCCAAGTCCAATAATATGAGGCGGAATGTGTGACTTGATCTTTGCATCATTGTGACACAAAATAACAGATGTGTCCGTGATCTTTGCTGCACCAACCTAAATATGTAGGAGAGCTTTTCAGCCACTTTTAACAATAAAGTATACCGTGATGGAAACATCCTGGACATCACTACTGTATTACATTTCATTACTTGATTATCTTTACATGCAGAATGAATTGGTTTTAGCAATGCTTGCAACATCTTCGTAAAATCCATGTCGATATTTCAGACAAACCTGAAGCCTCAGCTGGGACAAACTGGAAGTAAAGTATACTCTTCAAAAAGAAAGAAACTTGTCGTGCTGTTTTGTTGTTTATTTACTGAGTGCATGTAACTGATTCAAACATGACATCGTTGCTTAATTACAGAACAAACATCACTTTACAACTTTCCAAAAACATGAACGTGTTTGGTAAAACCACACAGGGCTATTAAAGCCACTTGGTCAGAGTAAAATGTCAGTATCTGGTGTGACCACCATGAGCATCGATAACAGCTTGGCAGCGGTGACCCATAGGAGAAAGGAGATGCCGAATGCTGCCTTGAGGAATGTTTTGATACTCTTGCTGAAGTGCTGCATGCAGTTCTTGTAGTGTCTGAGGTGGCGGATTAAGAGTATCCCAAAGATGTTCAATGGGGACAAATCAGGTGATCGAGAAGGCCATGGTAACACCTGAACGTTGTTTTGCTGGAGGAAGTCACGTGCAACGTCAGGTCGAGCATTGTCATGCCGGAAAGATCCCCCGCTGACGTTGATGAAGGCAACGACGTGACTTAGCAAAATCTCATCCCCATTCAATGCACCTGCCATGTGCACAAGAACTGTCCGGTCATTATGGTGAATAGTTGCCCACACTTCCACCACCAAATCTAGTGACATGTACTACAGTTATCGGCGTAACGTTCGTTACTACGTCTGTATACACGCGAACGTCCATCAGCACGTCTGAGAAGAAACCAAGACTCATCTGAGAACAAAACTGTTCAGGGATTTGGGTTGCTTGTGGTGCGTGAACGAAGATGTCTCAACCAGATGTGGCGATTCTGAGCGGCGGTGGTAACTCTAGGTCGACCTGACCTGAGTCTATCATTAACACTCCCAGTATTATTCTACCAGGTCCATAGCTTTGAGATGGTCTGTCTGGACACGCTGAAGTGACTTGCGACCTCATGCTGCGACGCCAGTCCTTGTAAACGACCGATGGCGTCGTGTCATTGAGCTTCTGCCAGTCTTGACATTCTCTTGTTGTCTATAGTGGCTTAAAGCAATGCATGTGGAGTACCATTGATGTGGCTTTTTAAAGCCTACAGTCATAGGCTTCAGCTCGGGCTGATACACAATTTCATGATGCACGTGCATTTCATGTTGTGTGCGTTGTAACGATTCACTACAAATGTCAGTGTAACGTTACTCTTTTGTTCAACGTTTCTTTTTTTAAACGTTTTGTCGTCGGCAAAAAGAGAGAGAAAGTAACGAGGGAATGAGAGAGACAGAGAGAGAGAGTCATCACTGTTACAAAATGTAGCGATCTCTTTCCATACTTTCTCTAAGCTTTGCGATATCTGCAAAATATGTATGTCACTCACGGATAAAACAAGTAGGTCAACTGTTAAGCTCATACATGCATAAATCGGTGACTGGGTACCTCCCTCCCTCACTATGTGCACTGCTGACAACTCTCCTGGTAGTCACCCGATCTGTGGGTCTCGACTGAACTGCCCTCCCACTTGTATCACGGGACATACTGTGGACATATATGCAGACACTTTGAACCATGTCTCAAGTAAGTTCTTCAGTAGGAGCTTAATATACATGTATAACTGTATGTATGACTCAGCATATCGTTGTGTGTGACCAACCGATGATCATAGCTTTCATGTTACAGAGACTCAATTAGATTAAGGCCCCTGTGACACAGTGAATGAATACGTGTTTTGATTTACACCTAAAAAACAACTTACCATCAAAATAAACAGATACGTGATGCCCGTCACGTACTACCAATCACGACAATTGTGTCCTCGTTCACTGCAGACAGCTTGCCTGGTAACTTTATTTTCAGACTACGATGACACAGCAGAAATACTGGTGACTGTAACGTTCAATAACAAACAAAACCAGATAGAATGTAGCACCAACTTGGGCGTTTACATATCACACGGAAATAAAAAGATGCACAACCAACCTGCTGAGGTGAAAGTAACCTGCCTGTAATTTGACGAAAAGTAAATAGCAGCAGATTGTACCACCAATGCATTTTCACTTACGATACAGTGGGGTCCATTTGTGTGTGCGAGAGGTTTACTTAGTGTTCAAACGGATAAGTGAAATACTGAGGTTGACCTTCGGAGACTTATTTGTAGTGGGTGTTGACTGTATCCAGTTCCTCTTCGTTCCTTTGTATTAAAGAGGACTTTGGGAGATTTAATGGGGATTCATAGTGCTATTTTGTACATGATTCTCAGTTAACGTTTACAATCAGTAACATTCCAACAGTATGATGGCGACGACTGATTAATATTGTCAGCTACTATCAATGCAATCTCAGGATGATGACAAACAATCAATCGTGTCTTTTGAGACAGACTGAAACCAAAGCTACTTTGGAGAACAGATCTAGAGAATTCTTAAAAATGGAATGAACATATTTTGTTTTCAAGGCTTGTGTTTGTTTGTTTGTTTAACGCGGATACAGCAGTATTCCAGTGGTAGGTGAATAGTTATTTGTGAACCGAGCAGCCCTGTTCTGTGAGGAAATGCAACACAAACACAATGTATCACAAGGACTTGGTGATATATTTGCAATACGTCGACATGAAATACATATGACAGGGAACTGTAAAACAGAAGGAATACTACCTATGTTTTCAGCTGAATTATTCACACATGACTAGGTTTTCTCTCACATCAGAAACAGATAGTGGAAGCAGTGGACGACGGCGGTGAAACCCTCACGTTCTTAAGTGACAACAGCTTCTTAATACCCAACTTCCCCGATGGAATCGGCATCGACGGTGTACGTTCAGTGGGAATCCGTGACGACGACATCTTAATTTGCTCATATCCTCAATCAGGTAACATCAGATACCATGAAACTTTTTACCAAATCTGGTAGGATAGATCTGTTCACTTATCCTGTGACAATTACTCAAGCCAAACCTCTCACACTCACACCAATCCAGCTCAAGCCCAATCTGTCACACCCACATCAATCCCACACAAGGTCATCTCATCACAACCACACCAACGTCACTAAAGCCTATCTTGTGACAATGACACCGATCCAACTCAAGCCCAAACTGTCACACCCACATCAGTTCCACACAAGGACATCACATCACACCCACACTAATCCCACACAGGGTCATCACATCACACCCACACCAATCCCACACATGGTAATCGAATCACATCCACATCAATCCCAATCAAGGTCATCTCACCATACCAACCCATCACATCCATACAAATCCCACACAAGCCCACATCACGCCCACAGCAATCCCACTCAAGCCCATCGTATCATATACACACCGATACAACTCAAGCCGATCCTATCACGAATTCTAGAAAGAACAGTTTGCCAGAATTCAGTCAAGCCAACACATACATTCAGTGTTAAAAGAAGACCTTGATCCATACTTCACACCCATCATTCTTAACGTTTTGCTCACTTTTTGTTCATTTTGATGCCACGGAATATATATTTCTGTTTAGGTCGCATCACAGTCCAGCCCGTGAGAGAGATAGCAATGCATGGTAAAGATTTGTATTTCCCTGATAACTGATTCAGATTCGTGGGTGATTTGTCAGGTTTGCTTTCTCTCCAGAAACCCACTGGGTATTTGAAATAACAAGAGAGCTCCTCGCAGGGGGGATAATCCACGACGACAACACAAAGGTCCAAACCTTCATGGAAAGGACGTCAGAGGAGGAGTTAGCCGACCTCTCGTCTCCCAGGATCCTCAACACTCATTTGCTGATGAAACATCTGCCAGATGACGTTTGTAATAAGAAACTAAAAGTCATCATTGTTCTAAGAAATCCAAAAGATGTAGCTGTTTCACTCTATAACGTCATCCGAACGCTTCCATTTGCCAACTACAAAGGGGAGTGGAAGAACTATGTTCGACCCTTCTTTCAGGGAAAGTGTAAGTGCCGTTCTGTCTGTGATCATCTATAACTAGTTAGTCTGTCTCACTGTCCCTGAACCACATTATTTTCCCTACTGCCAAGCTCTCTCTGCAGTGTTAAAGCCCTAAATAAAGCAAGTCTAGATCTCTGGTCTCCCTAGGGCTCCTTTTCAATTTAAATGGGCTTGTTTGTTCCTATCAAAATTATATATATTCAGAGACTAAGCATTTGTCTAATAACTAGTTATCTTCTTGTAATCCTTTATCTTTAAATATTCCTCTGTGCTCTTATTTCTTATAATCCTTCTTGGAAAGACTTTCTTATAATTCGTTGTTTTCCGAGTGATTGAATGCACATAAAATTTCCACACGAATAAAGATATGAGTATATCCTATTAAACATATGTTAACGCACTTGTAGAATCCGACCTTACCCCAAGAGCATTATTCCATCAATCTTTCCACTCGAGAAAATCTGTTCTGTAATCCTGTATTAAGTGAGTGAGTGTAGCAAGTATTGTGATGTGAAATATTCCATTTTGCTGACGGTCTCTTTGAATGGTGATGTCTTTGATGATCTCTGTGATAATCTGTAAATATGTGATTGGGTGAGTGTATATTACATCGGTTTGAAGAGGAATATGAACATCGCTTTGAACTGTGTCGAAGGACACACTGAGTCGTTTTCCAAGAGGTTTATCTTTGTAATCTTCTTGCTGTAAATACATCGATGAAAGACGACTTCTTTAGGTATTTTTCCCTGGCCTTTCCTTCTGTTACAGTTGCATATGGATCCTGGATGGACTATGTTCTCGACTGGGAGCAGGTGAAAAAAGACAATCCTGATCTGCCTGTGCTGACTATCTTGTATGAAGACATTAAGGAGGTGAGGTGCACGACGTTTTCTTGCCAGAAGTTACATGAATGCTTCAGTCAGCAGCATTTCAGCTTAAAGGCATTGAGTGAACACAAATTGCTTTTGAGTGTAGATACATTAAGCAGGTAAATGGGGGCAACACGTGGAGATATCAAGCAGCTACATGGGGACAACACGTGGATATATTAAGCAGGTATATTTGGGTAACACGTGCTCACATTATACAAGGGCAGAGGTTGATGATTGATTGAGTTTAATTTAATGCTGCACTCAGCAATATTATACCTATATGATGGTGGTCTGTAAATAATCAAGTCTAAACCTGACACTCCTGTGATCAACAGCATGAACATCGATCTCCGCAACTGAGATATGATGACATGTGTCAACCAAGCCAGGGAGCCTAACCGCCCGATCACATTAGTCGCCTCTTACAACAGACATGGGTTACTGAAGATCAATTCTAACCCAGATCATCACGGGTTTCAAGTGTATGGGGGCAACACGTGGGCAAGGGGCAACAAACAAGTCAAGATGAAATGACGCTTCTAGGGATGAGTCTGGGTTGTACTATCATAAATAATGACATGAAGTTTGAGATGTAGCAACCCGTGGTATATTAAGCAGGTATATTGGGGCAACACGTGGCACCTGAGGCAAGTGCATGGGTTGATGATTGGCTTTTACGCCGCATTCACATATATGTCGACAGTGGTGGTCTGTGAATAATCGAGTCTAGACCAGACACTCCTGTGATCAGCAGCATGAGCATCAACCTCCGCAACTGGGATACAATGACTGACATATGTCAACCAAGTCGGCGAGTCTGACTACCCGATCACGTTAGTCGCCTCTTACGACAAGATGAAATGACGCCTTTAGGCATCAGTCTGGGTTGTAATATCATGAATAATGACATGAGGTTTGAGATGTAAATATTTAACTTGATGTCCGTTCAGGATCAGATGCGAGAGATGAGGAGGATTTATGAGTTCCTGGATGTAAAGAGGACGGATGACTTCCTGTCCAAAGTGTGCAACAACACAACTAAAGCCGCCATGAGGACTCTCAAGGAGGACGATAGTGGAATCAAAGTTTTTAGAAAAGGTATGGATGAGTTATGACCCTTTTCTTAGGTCATGTTATGTATTTCTTAGCCAACCCCCTGGACAATAAGAATTTGCTGCTCATGAGAATAACTTTTTGCAAAGTGCCACTTACGTAAAGACGTGCCTAAAATTAATTAAACAAATCCTCTCAACATCTCCTTCCTTCATAACATTGTTGAGAACGATCAGTGGTCGCTCCCTTCCTGCTTGTGCAGTACTAGTGCACATGGCATATCTGGATGGAAGTCCATAGTGTAAAACTTTACATGCGAATCGATGGTATTGAGACAATGTCTGCACGTAAACTGTTTTCTTCCCAGGTGGAGTGGGTGATTGGAAGAACTGGTTCACTGTCGCTCAGAACGAGTGGTTTGATCAGCTGTACCAGGAGAAGATGGCCGACTGTCCCCTTCAGTTTAAATACACACTGTGATTTACTGACACTGTACTTTAGCCCAACCTACGATAATAGCTTTTGGTAACACCTTCAGGAATGTTTACCTTATACGTCAGTGTCATCATTGCTGGAGGAGGAGATCATTAATCTGATATGATGAGTTACCATAATATTGATTCTGCTGTAAGACCAACACTATAAGGTTGGACATGCCCCTTGCTTCTAAGAAATGTGATCTTTTCTTCGCCTGTGTAAATGTGTAGTTGACGTTATAAGTCGCTTCCAGCAATATTTCAGTTATTTCAAAACAGAAATATGCTGGACATCACTACTTTATGACATTGCCTTACATTCTTATCTTAGCATGCAGAATGAATTGGTTTCAAACAACGCTTGCAGCGCCTTTGTAAAATCCATTGTCATAGTTCAGACAAACCTTAAGCTGAAACTGGGACAAACTGGAATGATAGCAGATTGATTGAGTGTGGAAATGATCTTTATACTTCATGATGAAGATCAAGAATAATTATTGTACATAAGGCATTCGGCCCGTATGTACATAGTATTATAATGACAGGCAAAATATGGGCCATGCAAAAAGTGGAAAGCATAACACTGTGAAACTTCTGTCTTAAAGGGGAAGTGTACACGAATAAATCACATTTATTCTTATATAATTTCGTACTTTGAAGTTTACACAGATTCCCGAACGTTGGTTGGTTGACAGAGCGGTCATGTGATTTAAATTTCAAGATTCATTTCTCTTGAACCCATTCAAACCGTTAATACGTGTGTAAACATCGTTCATACGTGTGTGAACGTTTTCGAGCCGACTACTTGTCGGGTTTTCCCAGGATACTCTCTGTCCAGCTTGACGTAAACAAAATAAAAAATTATCCTTTTCACAAGTGTTTAATCTCTCGCAGTTTGCGGGTTCATCTGACGGTTTTCTACCCCGTGGTCTATTTAACAACTATTTAATAAATTTCACACTAATCAATCAAAAATAAATAGAATACAACGAGATCTGCTTCCTATTCGCCACGCCGCACAACTTCGAAGTCGGTCATTGTATTATTACGCGGTCAAACGAATCCGTCAAAGCGTAAAGGTACAATGACAGTTTGTTAAAATAATATTGATATTTGCTTCTGTTTGATAATTCTGTTGATGTTATACTTATTAAAGCAGTTTCAAACCGAATGACGAATGTGTTGCTATATTTTAAGGAATACTTTGAGAACTATTTCTTCAAGGGTTGGGATACATGTGTAAGAAAATCGACAAACATAGATACATCGCTCCAATATGGTCTTGAACAGAATGGCACTACAACATTTCACAGGTATTACAGCACATCACTGTAAATAATGATGATGTAGAAGTGGGTAAAACACGTATATGTAAACTTCAAAGTACGAAATTATAAGAATTGAATATCAGTTTGTGTGTTTGCACTGAAAACTGAACGATGTCAAAGCGTTGTTCAAACTCTCGTGTGAACGAGCGAGTTTACGAGCTTTGACGTCGTTCATTTTTCAGTGCAAACACACAAACTGACATTCAATTCTTAAGTGAATCAAAGTGAATTTTTTTATTAGTTAATATCAATGTTTGAAAATATACACTCATTTTTCTTACAATGAAAGTATAACCTTCAAAATATGTGCTGAAATTTTATGCCATTACGAGGCTTTTGCTTGCAGAGCTAATTATAAACAGGCCAGAGTTACGGCCCTTTGATTATGACGTAATTGGTGCTACTTGATTTTAGACTGGTGTCCTGTATTGTCCCAAATCATAATATATTAATACTGAAAATAGTCACTTGAAAAAGTTCGTGAAAATACGAAAGAAGCATAAGAACAGAAAATGTAAGCAGTAGGCCAGATTGATCGTGTGTATTTTCATTCATTACCTCACCTCAATGAAAATTGTATCACAATGTTGACGTCCGTATGACGTCACTATCGGGAAGCGACTTTTTCGAAATGGGTGTTCACTGACACGAGTACGCCGGAGTTTTCGAAAGAAACTTTCGTTGTTTCAAGCAACGTATATGCATAAATGTGACATGTAAGTAGTCCGAAACATTCTGACAGTCTACTGGTTGTTATTTTCTTTTTGTTTTCATTGTGACCAAGGGAAATAGTCAGAAATTAAGTGAAGTACCATCGCCTGTGTGCGTGAGATTGCGTCAGTCATGGCGTCACGCTTTCAGAAACTATACAGTAATATGCTGTGAAATCTAGGAAATTATAAGAATACACCTATTTTATTTAACTATCCCTTGGTACGATACCTTTCCCATGCCTGTTCTAAAACTAATGAGCAAGTGTATGCAACAAGTAGGCGAACAGATATACAGTGTAAAATCTGAGATTAGCTTTGTTTACATATCAAACAATTGGTCCTTTCCCAGCGCGGCATCTTATATTTTTCGTTAGATTTCACTGAAACACTTCGTATAGGTGACAGAGTTCATTTGTCAGTTTATTTTGAATATATATATTATTTATTATGAGGAATTGAGGGATTCATGTAAGGAAGATGGTGTTGAATTATACAATTGATTTTATGGGCGAAACATTTATAACCTACGTGATTTTATAATGTATAAACACTCTGCAATATGGCTGAAAATTCACTTTGACGTTAATTGTGTTCGTGTATTTTCTAAAACATTCTCAGCGATTCTCGGTTCATCGACAATGTTTCAGAACGAGCATTCGTGATTCGATGAAACAACAACAACAAAATTACCGCTGATCACAATGATACGTTTGTTCTTTATAAAATTCAGTTCTCCCAGCAATATTTGACATTTGAATTAAGACATACTACAATTAAATTACGCTTTTACGCAGTACATGGGGATTTAGTAATGTGTCAAAACTGGAGAGATTTACGATGCATGTAATTTTTAGTATATTTGATGTACAATGAGCGGATGATATCACAGAAAAACGAATTTCAAACAAAACTGCAAATTGCATTTATCTTCGTGATGTATTTGGATATGGTATCGATATCAAAGTGAAGGTGGAAGAGGAGGGACATATATCGTACGATTTATGTAAGAATTAAGTAGCAAGCGTAGAATGCCGGCACATTCACTGATGGCAAGCTAGATGTAGTGCATATACGTTTTAGTTTTTGTGAAAAAAGATACTATTGGAAAGACGACCCACTTAGGATGAATGTTTTACAATATGGTTACGTAGTACTTGTTATCTCCCCGCCACCAGGTGGCGCAAACCAGCTTTTTCAAAGTCCCGGAAGAAATTCGCCATTCTCCATTACCAGCTTACAGCTAGCAGTCGACCCGTGAAAGTCACAGTTGCATTTCGCTTTTTAAGCTGGAGGTTAGTATTTTTCTTGCATAATTGGTTTAATTGCACTTGGTCTGTGCAGGGTACCTCGAATATTGGGGACACCCCGACAGAACCTCGACGTTTTGACCCTCATGGGGCATCTAATGTCCCTCGCTGTAGGCTCCCTAAGGTTGAGTTGAGTTGAGTTGGGCTTTACGTCACATCGGCATTATTCCAGCCATATAGTGACGAGAACAAGTTTGCATTAGTAAACATTGTAAGTACATACTCGGAATGAGTTTTATTTCAAAGACATATATTGATTACATTGTCATTTAAAAGCAGAGAAAGTCATAGCATCAAATTCAGGCTCCCTAAGGGACAGCATTACCAAGCAGTTTACCACTTTCATTGATGACAAGACTATGAAGGGTGTGCAAGAGGAATGTCCTATACCGGAGGGTAAGGTTTTTGAAGTCCCTCAGATGGATGGCATTATTGATAGGGCTGGGACGATACACTATGTCACGATACGATACATATCGCGATATTTTACCTGCGATACGATACGTATCACGATACATACACCTTGAAAGAATGACACAGTATTAAGATTTAAAATGATTTTTTTCAAGGTATTTGTGTATAACAATAACACTTTTGTAATAAACAAACAAGTAACTCTATCATACGTGCGTATTTTCTCTAAATATGTACTTTATCATGTTTAAGATAATACTGTTTTGAAAAAGAGTCATGTATCGTTTTGTATCGATACACCAGTCGACGATATGATAGCTGTATCAAACTTTTATCTCGATGTATCGGTGCATCAGTGAATCGTCCCAGTCCTAATTATTAAATCCCTTATGGAACAAAATGGGATAAGTAATGAGAAGGGAGCTGACAAGGGTCTAAGATCCATTCAGTCCAGGCTCATGAGAGTTATGCGTCCTTTAGGGGCTTTATATGCTCTACTTGAACAGGCCCGTAATGATCAGTCTACTGACACTTCGAGTGTGTGATTGAGCAGGTTGAGAAAACGATATGTTGCACAGGCCAAGTTAATGTAGCCTTGAACTCTACAATAAGAGGCTAGCTACTTTGTGCAAACTTACAAAGGATCTCAAAAAGAGTAAATCCTTGATGAGAAAACATGCCAACGTCTTCAGTGACACCGAGGCCCAATTGTTTGGGGACGGTTTTCGGCAAGTCTTGAAAGACATGGGAAAAAACCGTTGGGCAGCTAGAGAAGTGGCTGATGCACTTCAGCCCCCTAAAAAGAAACTGAAATTTGTGCATAAGCCAAAAGCACACCCTAACCCTCCACAGTCTGCTAGTTTTTCCAGACCCACCATGTTCAAGCAGCCCTTTGGCCCGTGCCTTCAGGAGGCAGACAGGTTTCCGGGGGCGGATATACCGGTGGACATGTCAGCAGGGGAGGTTTGTCCCAGGACAAGAGAGGCAAAAGGTATGTATCAGCAAGTTCCTTATCCCTAACAAAATCAGTTAGAACACCTGTTCTTAGATTTAGATACACTGCACAAAAACGGAAATGTGGTGACCCCAGTGCTAGGTTTGAATTTGACCAAGCTGGCTCCAAACGTTCCTTTGGCAGGGAGAATTCATTTCTTTCTCGAAAATTGGGAAAAGATAACCTGTGACCAGTCAGTTCTTACACTGGTGCAGGGAGCAAAGTTGGATTGGGTCTCCACTCCCTTTCAGAAATCCCCACCAAACACTCCATCCTTCTCAATAAAGGAAATGAATCCAATAGACCAGTAGATACAAGAACTCTTTCGGAAGGGGGCCATATCACAGGTGGAAGGGAAACCGCCTCAGTTTCTAAGGAAATATATATGGGCAACACGTGGACACATTAAGGAAAATATATATGGGTAACACGTGGACACATTAAGGAAAGTATATATGGGCAACACGTGGACACATTAAGGAAAATATATATGGACAACACGTTGACACATTAAGGAAAATATATATGGGCAACACGTGGACACATTAAGGAAAATATATATGGGCAACACGTGGACACATTAAGGAAAATATATATGGGCAACACGTGGACACGTTAAGGAAAATATATATGGGCAACACGTGGACACATGAAGGAAAATATATATGGGCAACACGTGGACACATTAAGCAAGTATATGAGGAAAACAATCAAATCAAGATGAAATGACTCTTCTAAGGTTGTACCGAAGGATGACAAGAAGTTTGAAACGTATTTATTCAACTCGATGTCCGTTCAGGATCAGATGCGAGAGATGAGGAGGATTTGTGAGTTCCTGGATGTGAAGAGGACGGATGACTTCCTGTCTAAAGTCTGCAACAATACAACTATAGCAGCCATGAGGACTCTCAAGGAGGACGATAGTGGAGCTAAAGTGTTTAGAAAAGGTATGGATGAGTTATGACCCTTATCTTAGGTCATGTCGTGTATTTCTTAGCCAGCACTCTGGACAATAAGGCTTTGCTGCTCATGAGAAATACTTTTGCAAAGTGCCACATATATGCAGAGATTGATTAAACAAATCCTCTCAACATCTCCTGTCCTTCGTAACATTCATGCTGGTCCAGTACTAGTGCATATGGCATATCTGCACGTAAGTATTCGGTGTAAAATTTCCATGGAGCTCCATGGCTTAAAACCCGGCATGGGAATCCGTTGTATTGAGACAATGTCTGAAGGTAATTGTTTCTTTCCAGGTAGAGTTGGTGACTGGAAGAACTGGTTCACTGTTGCCCAGAATGAGTGGTTTGATCAGGTCTACCAGGAAAGGATGGCCGACTGCCCCCTTCAGTTTAAATACACACTGGGATTTACTAACACTGTACTTTAGTTCAACCTACGATCATAGCTTATAGGAACACCTTCAGGACTGTGCACCTTATAGGTCTGTGTCAGCAGTACCATTATACTGATTCTACTATTAGTCCAATAATATGAGGCGGAATGTGCGATTTGATCTTTGCATCATTGTGACACAAAATAACAGATGTGTCCGTGATCTTTGCTTCACCAGCTTAAATATGTAGGAGAGCTTTTCATTCACTTTTAACAATAATCCATTTATATCGTGATGGAAACATCCTGGACATCACTACTGTATTACATTTCATTACTTTCTTATCTTTGTATGCAGAATGAATTGGTTTTAGCAATGCTTGCAACATCTTCGTCAAATCCATGTCGATATTTCAGACAAACCTCAAGCCTCAGCTGGGACAAACTGGAAATAAAGGATACTCTTAATAAAAAGAAACTTGTCGTGCTGTTTTGTAGTATATTTACTGAGTGCATGTAACTGATCCAAACATGACATCATTGCTTAATTACAGTACAATCATAACTTTACAAATTTCCAAAACATGAAAGTGTTTGGTAAAACCTCAGAGGGCTATTAAAGCCACTTGGTCAGAGTAAAATGTAAGTATCTGGTGTGGCCACCATGAGCTTCGATAACAGCTTGGCAGCGGCAGCCCATAAAAGAAAGGAGCTGCCGAATGCTGCCTTGAGGAATGTTTAGATACTCTTGCTGAAGTGCTGCATGCAGTTCTTGTAGTGTCTGAGGTGGCGGATTAAGAGTATCCCATAGATGTTCAATGGGGGACAAATCGGGTGATCAAGAAGGCCATGGTAACACCTGAACGTTGTTTTGCTGGAGGAAGTCACGGGCAACGTCAGGTCGAGCATTGTCATGCTGGAAAGATCCACCGCTGACGCTGATGAAGGCAACGACTTGACTTAGCAAAATCTCATCCCCATTCAATGCACCCGCCACGTGCACAAGAACTGTCCGGCCATTATGGTGGATAGCTGCCCACACCCTGACACCAAATCTATTGACATGTACTACACAGTTATCGGCGTAACGTTCGTTACTACGTCTGTATACACGCGAACGTCGATCAGCACGTCTGAGAAGAAACCGAGACTCATCTGAGAACAAAACTGTTCAGGGATTTGGGTTGCTCGTGGTGCGTGAACGAAGATGTCTCAACCAGATGTGGCGATTCCGAGCGGCGGTGGTAACTCTAGGTCCACCTGACCAGGTCCATAGCTTTGAGATGGTCTGTCTGGACACGCTGAAGTGACTTGCCACCTTATGCTGCGATGCCCGTCCTTGTAAACGACCGATGGCGTCGTGTCATTGAGCTTCTGTCAGTCTTGACATTCTCTTGTTGTCTATAGTGCATGTGGAGTACCATTGATGTGGCTGTTTAAAGCCTACAGTCATAGGCTTCAGCTCGGGCTGATACACAATTTCATGATGCACGTGCATTTCATGTTGTGTGTGTTGTAACGATTCACTACAAATGTCAGTGTAACGGTACGTTTTTGTTCAACGTTTCTCTTTTAAACGTTTTGTCGTCGGCAACCCTTCCTCCACGTGTTGGGATTCAGCATGGATTGGTTTGTATCAAATATTGTCCTGAAATTCAGGGAATGTTTTTTATGTTTCAATATAAAAACTATGTAATGCTTAAATGTGTAAAGGGGCGGTGGGGTAGCATAGTGGTTAAAGCGTTGGCTCGTCACGCCGAAGGCCCGGGTTCGATTCCCCACATGGGCACAATGTGTTAAGCCCATTTCTGGTGTCCCCCGCCGTGATATTGCTGGAATATTGCTAAAAGCGGCGTACAACTAAACTCAGTCAGTCAGTCAGTTAAATGTGTAAAGAACGGTTTGTGTCTCCTTTAGTAATATTCCAGTTATACACCAGAGAAATCTGCTGGAAATAATTACTTACTACATGGCATTGTGTCGCCTAAGTTACAGAGATGAGTTTGTGAGGAGGTTCAGTTGAAACAACGCCCTTAACGATAGAGAGAGTCATCGCCGTTAAAAAATGTAGCGATCTCTTTCCATACCTTCTCTTAGCTTAAGCCACACTTATGTCACGCGCAGATAAAACAAGTAGGTCAACTATTGAGCTCATACATGCATAAATCGGTGACTGGGTACCTCCCTCCCTCACTGCGTGCACTGCAGACAACTGGCCTGGTAGTCACCCGATCTGTGGGTCTCGACTGAACTGCCCTCTCACTTGTATCACTGGACATACTGTGGACATATATGCAGACACTTTGAACCATGTCTCAAGTAAGTTCTTCAGTATGATCTTAATATACATGTATGACTCAGCATATCGTTGTGTGTGACCAACCGATGATCATAGCTTTCATGTTAAAGAAACTCGATTAGATTCAGTCCCCTGTGACACAGTGAATGAATACTTGCTTTGATTTACACCAAAAGAACGACTAACCATCAAAATAAACAGATACGTGATGCCCGTCACGTACTACCAATCACGACAACTGTGACCTCGTTCACTGCAGACAGCTTGCCTGGTAACTTTATTTACAGACTACGATGACACAGCAGAAATACTTGCGACTGTAACGTTCAATAATAAAACAAAACCAGATACAATGTAACACCGACTTGGGCATTCACATGTCACACGGAAGTGAGAAGATGCACAACCAACCTGCTGAGGTGAAAGTAACCTGCCTGTAATTCGAAAAAAAAGTAGATAGCATCAGATTGTATCATCAATGCATTTTCACTTACGATACAGTGGGGTCCATTTGTGCGTGCGAGAGGTTTACTTAGTGTTCAAACGGAAATACAGAGGTTGACCTTTTCTTATCTTCACCTTTTCTGCGCTTGTTGCTACCATATACCCTTGTTATTGACTTTGTAACCATGGGAACAAATAAAAAAACAAAAAAACAAAACAAAACAACAACAACTTTATTTACAGACGATGACACAGCAGAAATACTGGTGACTGTAACGTTCAATAACAAACAAAACCAGATACAATGTAACACCGACTTGGGCATTCACATGTCACACGGAAGTGAAAAGATGCACAACCAACCTGCTGAGGTGAAATTAACCTACCTGTAATACGGAGAACAGCGAAATAATACTATTTTACAGTTTGCAAATGGAAACAAGTTTTGATATTTCAGTATACCTTAGCTTTTTCAAAAGCAATATATATCCTTTTCACAAAAGTGTGAAGATATTTACTGCTTGTTATCTATGCATCAAGATAATCAGGTCCGTCACTGTTGATGTCAGATCGGGTCGACCTTGCTGTCCCTAGTTCTAAATTTAGTTAACCAGCGTCTACAGTAATAAGATAATTGTAACAAATAAGGTTCTAAAAATAGTGAATACTTATACATTATATAGTAATAACCCTTCGATGAGTCAATTCAATTCAATGCTCTATTGTACGAAATGCCATAGGCCCATATACAGTCGAGTTTACATATATTTCTGAAGCAAAATTAAACAGTGTATTAAAATTGATTGCAGTTGACAAAATGCCTTCTTCGCTCTGGTTGCTAGTTGCTGTACAGACTTACTCAGGTTCAAGGTTTGTGTAAACATGATGCCAAGATAATTCTACTCTTTTACAAGTCGATTCTGACACCTTTATATGTCCATCTCCTTTATATGTCTGCGACTCGACCACCTTTCCTGAATATGACAATGTTCGTCTTATCCAGATTAACCGTTAGCTTCCATTCGTCCGAGTATTTAGCTAGGATGTTCAGCTGATTCTGTAGTCTTGTTATAGAGTTTGATATTAGGATCACGTCATCCGCAAAAAGAAGTGATAAAAGTTAAAAAATATCTGGAAATAGTTGAACTCCATGTTTTCCTGAAAGCATTATTTCATTGTACAATTCGTTAACGAAAAGAGAAAACAGTAGGGGCTCAGTACACATCCTTGGCGTAACCCAGTTGGACAATCGAAGAACTCAGTCATGCCTTTGTCACATCGAACACATGATTTAACATTCTGATTTGAGAATAGCACATCTTCCCCTTAAGAATATTCTTCTGTAGGCGGTCCAGAGATGTCTATTCACTGAGTCAAACGCTTTTTGAAAGTCTAGGGAGATAGATTTTCACCCTGTCTAACCCCAATCTTACATGTGAAGGCATTTGTTACTACATCATTATGTACAACTCTAGATTTTATATGCTCATACGTATTCTTTATGATGCAGAAACATTTTCCATCGGCGTTACTCTGAATTAATTTATACCAAAGGCTTCTTCTCAAAACAGTATCAAAAGCTATACAAAAAATCAACGAAAACATAAAACATGTTCGTTTTTACATTTTGATAAATGTCAATCAATGATTTCAGAACATAAATTTGCAAACCTTTTGGTGACATGAGTGAGTGAGTGAGTGAGTTTAGTTTTACGCCGCCTTTAGCAATATTCCGACAGGGGACACGGAAAATTGGGCTTCACACATGGTACCGTTCTGGGGAATCGAACCACTAGGTTACCCCACCGCCCTTTGATGACAGGGGGCGGTGGGGTAGTCTAGTGGTTAAAGCGTTCGCTCGTCACGCCGAAGACCCGGGTTCGAATCCCCACATGGGTACAATGAGTGAAGCCCATTTCTGGTGTCCCCCGCCGTGATGTTGCTGGAATATTGCTAAAAGCGGCGTAAAACCAAACTCAGTCAGTCAGTCAGTTTGATGACAGGAACCAGCACATAAGAGTTATCAGAATGGGAACTATTTTTTGGAAAAGGTAACCATTTTACTGGCGACAATTACAACGTGCCCTACATATACAACAAGTGTTCTTGAAAGTATGGTTTGGACAGGATCATAATTTCCACAAATTGTCAATGGATGTATATATCTTTGGTGGTGCAAAAAGCAGAATATTGATTAACTTGGGATTTTCTCCTTCATTAAGCTCAGATGCAAACGGAATATTGTTAAAAGCGTTGTTTGAACTCATTCACTAACTACGTTTCCACTTCATCTTTCTTTTTCATCGCTAGATGCAAAGATAATGAGTAATTGTGAGCGAGTTAAGATTTGCATTCACTGATAAGAAAAAAATATAAGTTGGGATGACAAACATATATATTTCTATCATGATCACAACAACAACTGTAACTTTGTGTCACAATATACAAAAAATCAAGGTGCATTGTCAGTGTTATGTTATGGGCCTTCTCACAGAGTCATTATATTTGAAATTCATCGCGCCAGACTGATGATTTCTACCTCAAGCTCACGGTCGTGTGAGGTGCGCGATCCGCTGTGTAGAATTGTTTCTAAAGGCCTTCCTGAAACATATGATCGTATGTTCGGCTAAGGTACAGTGTCAGTAAATCAGAGTGAGTATTTAAACCGAAGGGGGCAGTCAGCCATCTTCTCCTGGTAGAGCTTATCAAACCACTCGTTCTGGGCGACAGTGAACCAGTTCTTCCAGTCACCTACTCCACCTGGAAAGAAACGTTGGGCTTTAATTTTCGGACTTTTACATAAAACCAAATGTTCTTCTTGTGACATTTATGCTATTCACCTGCATCAGACTTTCACATAAAACCAAACTTCTACTTGTGACTTTTTCTTGGAGCTGTGGACTTATATGCAGACGTTTAAGCCATAGGGTTACACGCAGAGTTCTCAGCCAAATGTACTAGCACTAAAGAGAACGACTCTTGATCTTTCTCTAGAATGTATAGCAGGGCAGGAGACGTTGAAAGGGTGTGTTTTATCGGTCTCAGAAATTCCTTCAAAGATCTTACACTTTTTTATCCCCCCGGCATGTAATGCGGGGGGATATAGTCGTCGCCTCGTCCGTCCGTCCGTAATCATTTTATTTCCGGAGCATAACTAAAAAACCGTTCAATATGTTTCAACAAGACTTGGTAGATATATCAAACAGAACCTTAAGTGGTGCCTTTTGCTATTTGAAGATTTTGGGCATTTTGATTTTTCCCGGTTTCCATGGAAACGATTCGGACTTAGTCCCAAAAGTGAGGGGTGGGCTTCATTTCCGGAGCATAACTCAAGAACCGTACAATATTTTTTAACAAAACTTGGTAGATACATCAAACAGATCCTAAAGTTGTGCCTTTTGCTATTTGCAGATTTTGGGCATTTTTATTTTTCCCGGTTTCCATTGAAACGATTCGGATATTTTTCAACATAACTTGGTAGATATATCAAACAGAACTTGAAGTGGTGCCTTTTGCTATTTGCAGATTTTTGTGATTTTTATTTTTCTCGGTTTCCATGGAAATGATTCCGATTTAGTCCGAAAAAGGCGGGGTAGGTTTCGTTTCGGGAGCACAACTCAAAACTTCTTAATATCTTTCGGTAAAACTTGGCAGATATGTAAGGGAGATCTTGAAGTGGTGCCTTTTGCTATTTGCAGATTTTTGTCATTTATTTTTTTCATGATTTCCATGGAAACGATTTGCACTTAGTCTAAAACAAGCTGGACTTTAAGTAACTGTCAGATGATTTGTTCTTTCAAAGATGTGGGGGCCGGGGGGATATGTCATCTTCTGATGACTCTTGTTAAAAACAACTCTCTTTTGTTTCAAGTATGTCGACAGTGATTTAACATGAGCAGCAAAACCTAATTCTCCAGGGTGTTGTCTACGAAATGCATGACATGACTTACGAAAACGGGGTATGGGTTCATCTCATCCATACCTTTTCTAAATAAGATTGACCTTGCATCATTTCCCGTGTATTTGTGAGTCTTCATGGCTGCCATTGTTGTGTTGTCGCAGACTCTGGACAGGAAGTCATCCGTTCTCTCTACACCCAGGAACTCACATATCCTTCTCATCTCTCGCATCGGATCCTGAAGTGCAGTAAACTTATTTCTAACTTGTTTACTATACAACAGCTATACATGTGAGTGTTGCCTGGACACACGTTAATGTTTCCACGTGTTGCCTCACCAAACCTGCACATGACATTACGAGAGAAACTTGCCTCACCCACATCTTGACTTGCTCATTAAGTGTATAACTCATAAGTGCTTCATGTTTCCAAATGTTACCCCGACATACGTACCTAACGTCTCTACGTGATGCACCAACATACGTGCCTAACTTCTCTACGTGTTGCCCAAAGATACGTACCTAACGTCTCAACGTGTTGCCCAGAGATACGTGCCTAACGTCTCTACGTGATGCCCAAAGATACGTGCCTATCTTCTCTACGTGATGCCGAAAGATACCTGACTAAGGCAAAAACGTGCTGCCCCAAGATGCCTGCCGAACATCTTTACGTGTTGCTCCAAGATACGTGCCTAAAGTCTCTACGTGTTGCCCCAATATACCTGAATAGTGTGTATATATGCTGCCCCAAGTTACGTGCCTGACAGACAGACAGACCTGTGTTCCAATATCAAGGGGGCCCAAAATACAGTCTTGGATTAACTTTCACAATCCGCTCATAAATACACAATATAGAGTCCATTAACTATTCCAGGCAAGAGTTGTCATGTATTTAGATTTACTTGTCATATGTACACATATCACACATTCATTTCACGTGTAGGGGCAATTCTAACCTGTCTACGTGTTGTCCCAAATTATCTTCCTAACGTATTCACGTGCTGCGCCGTTCAGGTGCAGGGTCGATCCCCAGCGACACCCAGTTGTCAACAATCCCAGATTGCCACAAGCTGTGGCTTACAGTCACAATGGGTGATCAGAGCGTCATCTACTTAAATTGCCTTCTTCATACATGTTCTTCCAAAACGTGATTACATAAATGCTGCCGTTTGTAGGCGTAATATTGCAAACTTCGGCATTAAAGAATAATTGTCGATCCCCGACCGCGTCATACCAAAAGACGTTAAAATATGGTACTTGTTGGTCTTTTCCTGGCGCTCGGCATTAATGGGTACAACAAGGACTGGTCGGCTCGGAGTCAGTATAATGTGTCTGAGTGGGATATTCATGCTACACTGCGGCATGGCATCTCAGTGGTGCTAGCACTATAAAACCAGCTTCAGTCTGGGCTAGTACAAGCAGCCGCTCATACACATACACGTCGTCATATGAGCGAAATATTCTCAAGCACGACGTTAAACCCAATTTCACCTCATCTCACCTGCTTAATGTCTTCGTAGAACAGAGTCAACACTGGCTGATCAGGATTGGTCTTCTTCACCAGTTCCCAGTCAAGAACATAGTCCATCCATGATTCATACATAACTATAACAAAACAAGAGAAGAGAAGAGAGAAAGCTTAAAGAAGGAATTATTAAAAATAAGTATTTGTTGTAATGAGGATACAGAAATAATACTCATTAATAGAACCAAAGTCACTTCCCAATCACCGTTCAAATCTGCAAAAGCTTATTTCCCATTCGGACGGCAGTTATGGATAACGACGATCACAGAAATAAGGACAGAGCAAACGTATATGTATGAAACACCATTCAAAGTGGCCTTGAACTGAATTGAATCATATCACTATTCACGTCAGCACTTACTACTTACAAAGCGAAAATTACAAGAAAGATTTTTGACAGAAAGGAAGAATATAAGAACTATGAGAGGAAGAAAGATTGTAGGAATTTTTTAGCCTTTGTAGATGATCACAGGTAGAACGGTACTCACACTTTCCTTGGAATAGGGGTCTCAAAAAGTTCTTCCACTCTCCTTTGTATTTGACCACTTGATCCCCTTTCAAGAAGTTATAAAAGGAGACCGCTACGTCTTTTGGATTTCTTAGAACAGTGATGACTTTTATTCTCTTATTTAGAACGTCAGCTGGCAGATGTTTCATCCGGAAATGGGAGTTGAGGATCCTGGGAGACTGGAGGTCGGCATATCTCTCCTCTGACCCCATTTCCATGAAGGTCTGGCTCATCGTGACGTCATCGTTGGTTATCTCCCCTGTGAGGAGCTCTCTAGTAATTTCCCACACCCAGTGGGTTCCTGGAGAGAAGGAAGTCACGTGACAAACGTGTATCAACTGGATCGTAAGAGACATGCATGATAAGGGCAATTTTTGAACCCACAGATCTGCATCATTTATCAGGGATATATAACGTTCAACAGGCACCAGCATCTTCACCATACCAGGGGCGGTGGGGTAGCCTAGTGGTTAAAGCGTTCGCTCGTCACGCCGAAGACGTGGGTTCGATTTCCCAATGGGTACACTGCGCGAAGCCCATTTCTGACGTCCCCCGCTGTGATAATGCTGGAATATTGCTAAAAGCGGCGTAAACATGCAAGAGACATGAGTGGGCTGAGTGGTGGTGATAAGCAGTGGAGATGAACAAGTAATTAAATGAGTCCCAAGCACATGGTAGGTAGATTCCTTGGTCACGGTTGATTGCTGGCTGACATCTCCGTATGTCTATGGCCCCCTGAAGCTTCCTTTGGCGCCAGTTGTTGTTGTTAGTGGACAAGATCTTGGTGGCTTCCCATTTGATGGTGTGGTCCTTGTTCTTTAGAATATGTTCTGATATGGCAGACTTCTGGTCGAGCTTGTTGGCGGAAGCTTGGTTTTCTTTGAGTCTTGTGTTGACAGGTCGCAGTGTTTCCCCGATGTACAGTTGTCAACGACATGAAATCTGGTAGATGCATCCTCATGGGTTGGGGCTTGCAGTGCTGGATCCTCTGCCGTTGGCTCTGAGAAGATTCTTGAGGGTCTTGCCGCTAGAGAATGTGACGTCAGTACTGGTTTGGTTTCTGATGAGGCGGGAGATCTTGTGGCTGACAGGTCCTATGTAGGGAATTGTGATTCTAATGGGGAATGGTGCAGGCTTGGGGCTGGTCTCCGTGGTGTTGAGGGACTTGTTGATGGTCTTGGTGACAAGGTCTGCAGGGTATCCGTTGAGGGATGTGAAGGTGTCCTTTAGATGTTGTAGTTCGTGCAGACCGTGTCACCAAGACCACCAACAAGACCCTCAACACCACAGAGGACCAGCCCCAAGCCTGATACATGGTTCACGACAGACAGCTGGCCTGGTAGTTCTATTCACAGAAATATCCATTTAGGTTAAACAAATAACCCTTCATTCACAGGGATCTGAGTTTTTTCGAGTCTCACAGTAATACGTGAAAGCTCTGACCATAAAGCTTTGCGTCTGTTACGCCAGAACTGGGATACGTGTTACTTTCAACTATGTATTTAATCGACAAACAGTTATTAAGAGCAAAATCAGCTGCACAACTCGTGTCCTTTATTTGACTACTAATTGCAAAAAATGCCAGTGGCAGCGCTCAATAATCGATGTCCGCCATAATAGCTGAATATAGCAGCGCAAAAAATGTAACAGAATAGAATTCATTTTCATGCGCTTTACTGTAATTACTCTACCAGTTTACCATATGTGAGCGACCAATTATTGTTCCTGGTTGTGGATGCTGAATTTAGGTGTCAGGTGTTTTTCATTCATTTTTTATTCTTTATGATTCATTCATCCCCCGAGAAATGGTTGCTGCTCATGACTTTCTTGCAATATCTAATGATATTTTAAAATATAGCTAATTATGTGTATGCCCACAAATAGAACCAGAAAATATATGATGTGAATGGTATTGGATTTTGATTTTATAGCTTAATAATTACGCTAATATGTGTAAAAATATAGTAAGTTGTATCTAAATATGGGCAAGCCTGGCCATTTTGCACAATGTTTTATATAATAATACAGTAAAGAAGAACGGGGAAAAAAGAAAATTAAATTATGTCATAATTATTTTTTTAATGATGTTACATCCATTCTTGATGGGTATGTATTTATCACAATTCAAGTTTGTTTGGGGGATTTAAAACTTCTAAGTTATTTGTGTTATGCTATTTGTGAGAGTTTATAAGAGATTGGTATGTTGCTTGGTCATACTTTTCAGAGAATATTTCTTCTGAAATACTCGAAAAATATACAGGTTCATGTACACATGCATGACACTGTAAAAAGAGTGATGATCTATTATTTATAATGGAAGGGTGTATTCAGTAACACACCATCACAGATAATATAACATGTTTAGCCTCCAAGTACTGTTGTGTTAATATTACTGCTCTTATCATATAAGATTTGCCAGTAATGATCATTTATAGCTTTCATCATTATGGTGTACATGGAAGCTGTTTGTAACAGACACCAGACATACAAGGCATAATTACTTCAGAATGAAAAAAGAGTTTGTGCCCCATCTCAGAAGGCTATAGTTATACCTTTGAAGAAAAATTATGGTGTAGAAGTTATCGAAATTATCAGCTTGAACTTGTTATTCCATGCTCTGTCATCAATGACATTATAGTTGCTGGACAAACTAGTGGTTAGAGTTGTCCCCCCTTTACAATTTGCTCGAAATGGTCATCTGCTCCTTGTGTTAGAAGGCCAAGCTGCTGAAGTTTCTTTGATGACATATTGTTACTGAGATGATACTGTCAAGGTAAATGATGCCTTCATATTTACTTTTGTGTGTGTAATTTCCCCCAGCAACCAATGCTACCTGATGTCGATATGGTTGTCAGGCTCAATGACTTAGTCACTGTCTAGCATCAATTCTCAATGGTTGCATGTGTGGATGCTTACGATCTCAATAACTGGATTGTCTGGTACAAACTCAGTTATTTACAGATATCATGTAGCTAGAATATTGTGTAGCAACAAACAACAAACAAACGAAAACAATTTATGCCAGCTTTGGATTAGGGAATTTGTGTGATAAACATAGTCAAGGAAATTAAAACATTCAATATTGCCCCACTGCTTTTAGATTTTGCCCATAAGTATGAAGTATAAGAACCGAAAGGAAAATAATAAATTCCATTAAAATATAGATTTTAAACTTGTTCCACTTCAAACACTTTTGGTTGAGGGAATATAAGTAATACTATTAAACAAATCTTTTAAAATTAGTACTGTAGATCAGCCCAGTTTGCTCTTAAATATGAAGTGTGATTTGCTATGAGCAGCCAAAATGAAATCAGAAGATTCCATTGATTGTACTTTTATGGTGTGATCCCTCTTCTGGTTGAATCTGTATGCATTATACTAATATTGTATGGATGTTGACATCCATAAATGTTGCTTTTCTTCTTTTCTTTGAAAATATTGTTCTTCAAAATACGTTTGGCTTGCGTGTTGGCTCAGAAGGAACGATTGATTGCTGGTCACCATACTGCGATGGCGTTGATAGTTACTATTAATCACTGGTCACAGATATATAGACGGAATGTTGCTGATTGCAAACGTCAAATAAGAATCACGAACAAAATAAAGCCAAAAATTGCCGTTAAAAGGCAACGAAAATTGAAACTGACAATGCAGTCAACGCCCACTGTAACCAAACCACATGTGTTCCGTTCTAATACTAAGTAGGCCAGCCCCTCACCAGCACAATTTAAGTTGACTCGTTGACTCGACTGTAGCCTACATAGGCGGATCAAGGTGCGTGCCTGCGTGCGTGGGTTTATTACCCACGTGGTCAACGTATGGGTAGTTGCATATTAATCTCGTACGTCACACGAGTGTCGTATCGCGTTGACCTGTGTCGTAACGACTTGACGTGAGATTGTAACGATTTGATTGGATACCCGATGGCCTCTCAATTAGGTCACATTCTCACGTAACTATTTTTTCATTCATAACAAACACGTGAATTCATTCATTCTACAACTTAAATGCATTGTGGGAATGTAAACATTGCGAACGTTGCCGTGTCGCTGTTTAATTGTGAGTCGAACTGAGACATTATATCTGTCGAAAAACATAAACGCATTGTTTCCACCAGTGATGTTAGCAACTGGAAATCAAGAAACGAGGTGCAACGGAGTAGTTTACTGTAGGAGGCTGTACGAGGCGATGACAACTGACATGCATCGTGACGTCGGTTACCATGGCAGTGACGTCATTAGTGTGACGTCATGTGTATGTGTAGGGGCGCACTCCCCAACCCCCGTTTTGTCCTGAAAATTTATTATATGACCATTGAAACGATGTGTGCACCTCCCCCCTCCCCCCTTCTCAAAAAGCTGTATCTGCCCCTGGCCTTTTAGTATATACGTTGATGACTGCCCATAAAATCTATTACTACTTGAGCACGTTTTGAATTAATGGTTGATTTTTCAGCCATGTTGTAGCATAATTATATCGCCACCTGCTTAATAGCTACTGTTACTCCCAAAAATCACGATCAGGGGTCAAGTTATAAAATAGGGATAATTGTTTTGAATCACAACAACAACAACAACAGAGAAAAACCACTCAAGACTAAGGTGTAGCGACAAATAGCCAACAACATATGGCCTGATACATGGCCTCGTTCACGACAGACAGCTTGCCTGGTAGTTCTATTCACAGAAATATCCATTTAGGTTAAACAAATGTTTTTCGAGTCTCACAGTAATACGTAAAAGCTCTGACCAGTATTGCGTCAGGTCACACAGACAATGATATCCTGTGTCATGTATACAGTCATACATAAATGCTGCAGAGCTTACCTGAGACATGGTTCAAAGTGTCAGCATACAGCTCATATCCAGTGATCGCTGACCCAGACACAAGATCCGATAGCTACCAGGCGAGCTTGCAGCGGTGCAGTGAGGGTGGTAGTCGCCCGGTATCTGTGACGAGCGTATGCACTCTCCTACCCAGAGTTCCATGCGGCAAGCCAGCATAGTACCTCTGCCACAGGACAGAAAAATGTGACGATTCGTCACATCTTGCACCGTCCATTCAATATAATGTACAGATTTCTTTTACTCTTTTATTTTTGACGAGTCTACACATCTAACTAAACATCTTTAATAGAATGAATTAGTTTCACTGAGAAAATATCCAAAAACATGTAACACTATTTCGATTTGCATAGCGATCCTTTGTTTACATAGGTTGTACGGCACCACGTGCTGTCATCGAAGCCGACGGAGAGCAAACGATGCAGACAGTTTGATATCTAAATATGTACTGTCATAGACCTAACCGTCGCAGTTGTGGAAGAATACTAGGCACATAAAGAAACTGTGCATACAAAAATTTAAAATCTAAATTTATCAAACCTGTGTAGACACATAAAGATTTAAACTCAGAGATTAGTGACATGTATCCAACATGCATGCACGTGCCACGTTCCGTGACGTCAGTGGGTTCGTCCTTGAGACGTGCAATACGATGTTGCACGTGCATTCCGGGAAAGAGAAACAGAGCAAATGAATGCCACACAATACTGTCACTTTGGAAAGCTCAACCCCTGCCCTTGCGATCGTTCAAAAAATTAAACGGCTATTGAAACGCATAGCATGCCAAGGCTCACGTCTGCACAAAGTCATGAGGCCATTGGGATGGTCCGTGGGGGAATGTCTCAACGACAAGTGGCTGCACATTTCCACTGCCACCGGAACACCATTTCTGCACTGGTGAGAACGCTACCAGAACACACATGACGTCATCGATCGGCCACGTTCTGGACGTCCACGTGCAACAACGCCAAGACAGGACATATGGATAAGGCTGACCCATCTTCGCCACAGGTTTCAGACTGCAGTGATGACTGCCCGAACCATCCCAGGACTTCGCCGTATCCACCCCAACACAGTTCGACAACGTTTACGTCATCACGGGATCATACCACGACGTCCCGCCATACGGTCTATCCTGACACAACGTCATCGACAAGCTCGCTGAATGTGGTGCCGAAATCATGTCCGCAGACCCTTGTTTTGGTGGAGAAATGTTGTTTTTACAGATGAGTCCAGGTTTGACATTTCCCATAGTGATGGACGTCAACGTGCCTATAGACGCGTGGGAGAACGTTATGCACAGGCCTGTGTCTTGGAGAGGAATCGCTTTGGTGGTGGTGGTGTTTCCGTGATGATTTGGGGTGGAATAACAGCACGCCAAAGAACTCCTTTCCAACAGGACAATGCCCGCCCTCATACGGCAAGGGTTGCTATGGATTTCTTGCAACACCACAACGTTGACTTACTGCCTTGGCCTGCAAATTCACCGGATCTCTCCCCGATAGAGCATGTTTGGGACGAGATGGATCGACGTCTACGCGTCTTCCTCATCCGCCAGATAACGTCCTTGACCTTGCAACAGAACTTGAGAGAATCTGGCGTGACATCCCACAAGCCTTCCTTGCACGTTTGATAGGCTCTATGCGTCGTCGATGCACTGCTGTTCTCAATGCCGATGGTGGACATACCCGTTATTGAGCTTGTGACATGGTCGTTTGACCCCTGTCCCGCTTGTGGACTCGTGACGTCATTGTGATTGACTTTTCAATTGAAATTCTCCCGACTTGTTATGGTCTCATGATCCCTCCATTAAAGTTTATATGTACCTTTGACATTGTTATCGTACTTATCAACTGGGATAATATTTTGACAATGCACAGTTTCTTTATGTGGCTAGTATAGTAAAAATATAAAATTGTAGATATTGTTATCCTATCGTAATCAGACTTTCAAAAACATGTTGGGACATTTTTGTAGAGAGCATTTTAGATACAGAGCAGACAGTCTCCTTCCTGATCAAATATCTGTCAGAAAATGTTCTCAGTCTCCTACCATAACTTCTCAATCGCAGCAGGAATCCCATTGTACAATATGTATGTCACTCACAGATAACTCGAGTAGGACAACTAGGCAACACATGCATGCATATAACGGATACTGGGCGACCCCCACCCTCACTGCACTGCTGACAGCTCCCCTGGTAGCTATCCGATCTTGTGTCTGGATCCAACTGCCCTCTCACTGGATATACTGTAGACTTGTATGCGGACACAATGTCTCAGGTCAGTTCTTCAGCATTGATATACGACCGTAAACATGACTCATATCGTTGTGTGTGTCACTGTGACCTGATACACATGTTAATAGTTTTCATGTTGATAAGAGAATCGATTACGGTTAGGCCCCTGTGGCACAGTGAAATAAGGTTATTTGTTTTAACCTATATGAATGTTTATGATTTACACAAAACGAAGAAATAGTACGCATTAGCGTTGAATAGAAAACCGGCAAAACAAACTGATATGTGAGCGTTGTCACGTAATAGCAATCACGGCGACCTTGTTACAGCTTGCCTGGTAGCTTTTTTGGCAGACTACGATGACAAAGCAGATATACTGCTGACTGTAACGTTCAATAATAAACCTGAATGTAACTTGGGTGAATGAGTGAGTGAGTTATTATTTAACGTCATATCGGCAATATTGCAACCATATCGTGATGAGAACATATGTGACATTGAAATGGAATATACTAGTAGATATATTATAAACACCTGTCGACGAAGGACAATAAATCAACTAGAATATCAAAATTCAAATTAAAACTAGTGTGGAAAGTTAAAACTAATAACACTTTTTGGACAATACAATATAAAAAACAACAACAGAAGGTAGATCACCATACTAGGGACCATGGGGACTTACAGTACCTTTGCTACCTGCCTGGACTCTAGTTGGATTTACACCATCCCTTCAGCTGCTGGCGATTGTAAGAAATCTTAGCCAAATTAAAATAACACGAATACTACGTTTAAACATTCTGTTAAGTTTAAATTGACTTTGAAAATTTTGGGACTTCCGTATCCTCTCAGGAGGACACTAATTTTACAATACTTCAACCCCCTTGAGGGTGAATGTAACTTGGGCGTTCACCTGTCACAGAGCAGAAAGAGGATACACAAGCAACCTACTGAGGTGAAAGTCACCTACCTGTAATACGGAGAACAGTGAAATAATACTATTTTACAGTTTGCACCTTGAAACATGTTTTGTTAATTCAATATAACTAAGCTGTTTCAAAAAGCGATATATATCCTTTTTCACAAAAGTGTGAAGATATTTAATGCTTGTAATCTATGCATCAAGATAATCAGGTATCGTTACTGTTGATGTCAGATCGGATCGACCTTACTTTCCCTCTGTCCCAACTTTATACCTGAGCAGTGATCGATCAAACTTTTAGGAGTAATATCAGATGTTAAGCAGGTTTTGGTGAAATATTTCCAATACATCAATGTGAGATAAATGCGACTATTATATTTGAGGAACTATGAAACAGAAGGAATAATACCTGTCTTTCTGTTGTTCTTTTATTATTTAACGTGACAATATTCCAGCCATATGAAAATACTCGAGACTGGACCAGACAATCCAGTGATCAACAGCATGATCATCGATCTACGCAGTTGGGATACGATAACCACCCGATCCCGCTAGCCGCCTCTTACGGCAAGCATGGTTGCTGAAGACCAATTCTTACCCGGAACTTCACGGGTCCTATGTTTTTGAGCTGAATACCTCACACATGACTTGGTTCTCTCTCCCTTCAGAAACAGATAGTGGAAGTAGTGGACGACGGCGGTGACACCGCCACGCTCGTAAACGACAATGGCTTCCCTCTTCCCAACTTCCCCGAGGGAATCGGCATCGACCGTGTACGTTCTGTGAAAATACGCGACGATGACATCCTAATTTCAACCTATCCTAAATCAGGTATAATTAGATTTATTTCATTTGGTATCAAGTATGACTCATATCTTTACCAATAAGTAACCTTTTTTGACATTTCAACTACAATGGTGCCTGTATTTGATCATCATCTTTACTGAAACATATACTCCAGAGACTCCACAGTGCCTTTTCAATGTTATCGTTGGGATTGCACTTTGGTAGCAGAAATTCTAGCTGTTTCTTTTTGTACAAGAATTTATACTACTTAAGTGCCCTCACTTAAAGCCCATCCAGTGACTAAATATTACATCCCACTTAAGCCCATCTTTGTATTTTCCTTGATAACTGATGCATATCCGTAGGTTCAAAACCGACCCATAGCATAAAAGTTTGACTCTCTCTCTAGGAACCCACTGGGTCTTTGAAATAGCAAGAGAGCTCCTCGCAGGGAAGATAATTGACGATGACGTCACAAAGGGACAAGCCTTCGTGGAAATGGTGCCAGAGGAGAAGTATGCCGACCTCCCGTCTCCCAGGTTCCTCAACACCCATTTGCTGATGAAACATCTGCCAGATGACGTTCGTAATAAGAAAATAAAAATCATCTATGTTCTAAGAAATCCAAAAGATGTAGCTGTTTCTCTCTATAACTTCTTGAGAACGATTCCATTTATCAACTACAAAGGGGAGTGGAAGAACTATCTGCGACCCTTCTTTCAGGGAAAGTGTAAGTACCGTTCTGTCTGTGATCATCTATAAATAGTTATCTTCTTGTAATCCTTTACCTTTAAATAGTCCTATGTGCTCATGTATCTTATAATCCTTCTTGTAAAATCTTTCTTGTAATTCTTTGTTTTCCGAGTGGTTGAATACACATAATATTTCCACACGTAGAAAGATATGAGTATATTCTATTATACATGTGTTAACGCATTGAATTGCGTGAAAGCTGTAGAATCAGGTCTTAGCCCAAGAGCATTATTCTTACAATCTTTCCGCTCGAGATAATTTGTCCTGTAATCCTGCATTAAGTGAGTGGAGCGTGGCAAGTATAGTTTGAATAGTGATGTGAAATATACGATTTCGTTGATGGTCTCTTGGAATGGTGATTTATTTGATGATCTCTGTGATAGTCTTTAAATTTGTGAGTGGATGAGCGTACATTACATCTGTTTGAGGAGGAATATAAACATCGCTTTGAACCGTGTTACAGCCCTGAGTTCTGTTCCAAGAGCTTACTTCCTGTAATGTTCGTGTTATCATTAGGCATTTTTTCATTAGTCTTTTCTTTTGTTACAGTTATCTATGGCTCGTGGATGGACTACGTTCTCGACTGGGAGCAAGTGAAAAAAGACAATCCTGATCTGCCTGTGCTGACTCTCTTCTACGAAGACATTAAGGAGGTGAGATGGACAACACTTTCTTGCCATAATTTTCATGAATGCTTCAGGCAGCAGTATTTCAGCATAAAAGCATTGAGTATAAGGAACTTGTTTTGGGGCGTGGACATATTAAGCAGATATATCCAGGCATCACGTGATGCTATTAAGCAGGAAAATGGGGACAACATGTAGAGATAAAGCAGGTATGTGGGGGCAACGTGTGCATACATTAAGCAAGAGTAAGGGGGCAACTCGTGGACACGCTGAGCAGGTATATGGGGACAACTCAATTACACATTAAGCAGGTATCTCGGGGCAACAAACAAATCAAGATGAAATGACGCTTCCAAGGATCAGTCTGGGTTATAAGATCATAAATAATGACAAGAAGTTTGAGATGTAAATATTCAACTTGATGTCCGTTCAGGATCAGATGCGAGAGATGAGGAGGATTTGTGAGTTCCTGGGTGTAGAGAGGACGGATGACTTCCTGTCCAAAGTCTGCGACAACACAACTATTGCATCCATGAGCACTCGCAAGAAGCCGGACGATAGTGGAGCTAAAGTGTTTAGAAAAGGTTTGAATGAGTTATGACCATTTTGCTAGGTCTTGTCAAGGCATGTATAAATTAGCCAACACCTTGGGCAATAAGGTTTGCTGTTCATGAGAAGTACTTTCTGCAAAGTGCCACACATATGAAGACGTGTGTGAGACCAGTAAAACAAATTATCTCAACATCTCCTGGAGCTCCATGAGTTCTTGGTGGGGTCAATATAATGTCCACAGATGTATGTTAAAGCCTGATGCTTCAGTGGCTTCAAATGCTGCATGGTGTAAAACTTTACATGTAACTCCATGGCTTAAAAGTCGACATGCGAGTCCAGGGTATTATGCCAATGTCTGCACGGAAACTTGTTTTTTTCAAGGGTCTGTTAGAAGTCTGAGACATGCCAATGTCTTAAAGGTCGCAAGTAGAACTTTGGTTTGATGTAAAAATCAGCAAAGTAAAAGTCCAACCTAAATATTTTTCTTTCCAGGTGGAGTTGGTGGCTGGAAGAACTGGTTCACTGTCGCCCAGAACGAGTGGTGGGATCGGCTCTACCAGGAAAGGATGGCCGACTGCCCCCTTCAGTTTAAGTACACGCTGTGATTTACCGAGCCTGTACTTTTACCCAGCCTACTACGATCAAAGCTTTTAGGAACGACTTTGGGATTGTGAACCTTATACGACTGTGCCAGCAGTGCTGGATGAGGAAATCTTTAATCTGATATGATGAGTTACCATTATTTTGATTCTACTCCAAGTCCCATAATATGAAGCTGAATATAGCCTTGATCTTTGTTTCATTGTGACACAAAGAAATGGATGTGTCAATAAATCTTTGGTACACCAGCCTAAATATATAAGACAGCTTTTCAGCCACTAACAATAATCCAGGTATATCGTGATGGAAGCATCCTCGGCATCACTGCTTTATTACATTGCATAAATACTTTTGACAAACCACAAGCCTCAGCTGGGACAAACTGGAATTAAAGTAAATTAAGTGCGAGCTATATAAAGCTTAAATATCTACATGGGGCGGCGGGGAGCCCAATGGTTAAAGCGTCCTCTAGTAACAACAACAACCCGGGTTCGATTCCCCACATGGGTACACTGTGTGAAGCCCATTTCTGGTGTTCCCCGCCGTGATATTGCTGGAATACTGCTAAAAGCAGGGTAAAGCCTTTCTCACTCACGTAAATATGTGAGTTATATACGAGCTATATAAAGCTTAGATATGTAAGGGAGGTTTTGTGCCGCGTTTAGTAATATTCCAGTATTATCACCGCATAAATATATTGGGCATCACCACTTTATTACACGGCATTGTTTCTCCTCATCTTTGGACCCATTACTTTGCGTAATGTACAGAGGTGGTCGTAACGGCTGGGATGATGTGGGGTGAGAAGGGGGCTTTGTGAGGAGGTTCAGTTGAAACAACGCTTTTAACAATATTCTGCTTGTATTCGTGGCGTATAATCGTAATGTGGTAGAAAACCCCGATTCGGTACAGGTCTTAAGAGATTACTTACACCTGTTTAAGGTTTATCAAATCTGTGACAAATTACATGAGAGATATTGACATGACACGTTAGGACATGCTTTCCCTTTTCTTTGCGCACACGCGTGTGTTTGTATGTAAACAAGTATTGCTTATTTAGACTTTCGGTCTGTATTAGACAAGTACCGGGAGATCAATGCTTGTCTTTGATCAGCCACCATCAAATGGCCACCGCACCACATTGTGCTAAATAAATACAGGACTTTATTGCCAACGTTTCACATTGTTTGCGTTTTTATTTCAAATAATTCATTTAAGGAATATTTTCTTTCTGATGCAACAGAAATCGGAATGACGAAACCTTATTTCAAATTCTGTTGTTGTTTCTGAAGAGGAAAACGTATTGATACTGCAGTGGATCAGGTTAGGATACATACGTTTCTAGTGGATGTTGATCCAGAGCTTTCGTAGTAATAATGCATTATCAATACTGCAATAAGATCATTTTCAACGAAATTGTAGTACATTTTTTATATGAGCAGCGAACACAGCTAACAAACATTGGAGATGCAAATAGGCTTAAATACAGGATATGTAGAAATACCCTGATCACAGCCATAATAAGCTCTATCCAAGGGCTGGCTGTCACATCCACTTGAAAAGCCATAATATTCCAGAGGGAAACATCTGACGGTCCTTTATATAAAGTGGGGTTATGGAGTCGAAGTAAAAATATATAGTACATAATTGTGGATATTGCTCTCCAATCGTAATCAGACTTTCAAAACACATGTCGGGACATTTTTGTGGAGACATTTCAGAGTAAACAGTCTCCTTTCCTTCCCATTTTCTTTTCCTGATGAAAGATTTGTCAGAAAACGTTCTGGTATTGTGAGTGAACGAATCAATTTAGCTAACTATAAACGGTGCTTCATTTGCATACATTGGCATATATTTAATTTCATGTAACTTCTTGTGTAAATATTTGCTTGTCCGACTTTTCTGGGTACATCTACCTCAATAAGAGTCGAAACTTGACATCTCCATTACTGTTAATTATTGTTATGTGGTGAAATTGTTTTTATTTTCTTGCTGTGTCAAACACACTGCGCTGACATGTAGGCTGTTAAATATAATCTTAATGCGAGAAGTCGAAACCTTTGAGTGAAACACACTATAAAGTGTTGCGTGTCATGTAGCGACTCACACTTCACATTGCGTTTCGCTGAAGACAGGGGACAGGTGTGGTGCAGAAGGGTTGGTTGGTTGGTTGTTGTTTAACGCCGCATTCAGCAATGCTTCAGTTACATGGTGGCGGTCTGTAATTAATCGAGTCTGGACCAGGCAATCCAGTGATCAATATCATGAGCATCAATCAATACAATTAAAATACGATGACTTGTGTCAAGGAAGTCAGCGAGTCTCACCACCCGATCCCGTAAGTCGCCTCTTACGAATAGGGAGCAGGGGTTGCTGACGATCAATTCTGACCCGGGTCTTCGAGGGTTTGGTGCAGTAGGGGGAAACGTCACACACAGTGTTGTGTTCTTGAAGTTGACAGATTTGGATTGGACAGCTGGAGGTGGGTATACAGTAGTGACTGTTGTGTATTTTCCCACTCTCTTATGCTCTGTTCCTCCTTTTCTCGGTGCACACAAACCCTTTGAAGACAGGACCCAGCAGTAGGGACCACGCGAAGAGCACATGAGAGTTACCAGAACAGGAACTATTTTCTTGGAAAAGGTAACAATTTTACTGGCTACAATTACAATCTGTCCTACATATACACTAAGTGTTCTTCAAAAGCATGGTTTGGATAGGATTAATAACTTCCACAATTTGTCAATGAATGTATATATCGTTGTTGGTGCAAAAAGCAGAACATTACTTAATTTGGGATTTTCTCCACATGAAGCTCAGATGCCATGATGGAAACGGAATATGGCTAAGAAAAACTTCACCTTTTCATCTTTCTCCACTGTCTATCAGAAGCAATGATGATTAGAAATTATGACATATAGTAAAGCAGTGATGTTCAACATATTTTTCTCATGATATACTTGGAGTATTATTACTAAAAGAAGCATGAAGCGTCCCTGGTGCATTTAAGCTGGTACAGTGACATTCACAATAACAACTGTAACTTTGTGTCACAATAAAGAGACAAAAATTCAACGTGCGTAGTCAGTGTTATATTATTGGCCTTTGTACAGAGTCAACATAATTGAAATCCATCATGTCAGATTAATGATTTCCTCCTGAAGCTCACGGTCGTGTGAGGTGCGCGATCCGCTGTGTAGAATTGTTTCCAAAGGCCTTCCTGAAACCTATGATGGTATGTTCGGCTAATGTACTGAGTCAGTAAATCACAGTGAGTATTTGAACCGAAGGGGGCAGTCGGTCATCTTCTCCTGGTAGAACTGATCAAACCACTCGTTCTGGGCGACAGTGAACCAGTTCTTCCAGTCACCTACTCCACCTGGAAAGAATAAAATGTTTAGGTTGGAAGTTTTACATACATACTTTACTTACAACCAGGTCACTGACCTGCATCAGCCTTTTACATAAAACCAAAGCTTTACACGTGACTTTTAAGCCACTGACCGGTATCAACTTCTAAGCCACATGTAGTAGCACTGCACTTACACCAACGGGAACGACCCCTGGTCGTTCTCCGGAATGTTTTGCAGGGTAGGAGACGTTAAGAGGATGTGTTTTATCGGTCTCTGACATTCCTTCAAAGATCTTGCACTTTTTGAAAAATAGTCTCCCTTTGTCTCAAGTATGTAAAAAACGATTTATCATGAGCAGCAAAACCGAAGTGTCCAAGGTGTTGGCTAAGGAATGCATGACATGACTTACGAAAACAGGGTATGGGTGCATCTCATCTATACCTTTTCTGAAAACGCCTGTTGCATTATTTTTCTTGTACTTGTGAGTCCTCATTGCTGCCATAGTTGTGTTGTCGCAGACTTTGGACAGGAAGTCATCCGTTCTCTCTACACCCAGGAACTCACATATCCTCTTCATCTCTCGCATCTGATCCTGAAGTAGGGTAAACTCGTTTTTCACATATACGTAAAGTGCATTTGGGTGTTGCCTGGACACACGTTAATGTTTCCACGTGTTGCCTCATCAAACCTGCACATATACTACCCATCAAAAGTTTAGACTCACTAGTGGAACTGTAGCCACTTAGTTAGTGGAGAAATTCATCTTCGATGTAATCATATATATGTATATATATATATATATATACACACACACACACACACATCATATAGTGAGTGTTTTAAGTGAGTCAAAACTTTTGATGGGTAGTACATTACGAGAGAAACTTGCCTCACAACATCTTGACTTGCTCATTAAGTGTATCACTCATAACTGCTTCATGTTTCCAAATCTTCCCTCGACAAACCTGACCAACGTCACTACGTGTTCCCCAAGATACCTGGCTACGGTCTGTACGTACTGCCGAAAGATACATGTCAAACGTGTCTACGAGTTGCCCCAGGAAGCTTGAATAAAAACTGTATAAGCTTCCCCTAATATATGTGTCAAACGTGTCTACGTGCTTCCTCAGGGTTCCTGACTAAGGTCTCTACGTGTTGCCGCAAAATACGTGCCTAACGTATCTCCATGTTGCCCCAACATACCTGAATAAGTTCTGTATGTGCTGTCCCAAGATACGTGCCTACGTGTTGCCCCAACATACCTGAATAAGATCCATATGTGCTGCCCCATGATACGTGTCTAACGTATCTACGTGTTGCCCCCAATTTACCTTTCTAACGGATTCACGTGTTGCGCCGTTCACGGTCAGAGTCGATCCCCAGCAAACCGCAAATTGTCACAAATAGTGGCTTACTGTCACAATGGTTGATCATAGCGTGATCCACTTAGAATGCGTTCCCGTACATTTTCTTCCAAAACGTGATTACTTACATTGCCGCCGTTTGTGGGTGTAATATTACAAACTGCAGCATTAAACAACAATTGCCATCCCTCGCACCTGCTTAATGTCTTCGTAGAACAGTGTCAACACTGGCTGATCAGGACTGGTCTTCTTCACCAGCTCCCAGTCAAGAACATAGTCCATCCATGATTCATACATAACTATAAAAAAAGAATAGAGGAAAGAATGCTTAAAGTAGGAATTATTAAAAGAAGTATTTGTGGTAATGACTGACTGACTGACTGAGTTTAGTTTTACGCCGCTTTTAGCAATATTCCAGCAATATCACGGCGGAGGACACCAGAAATGGGCTTCACACATTGCGCCCATGTGGGGAATCGAGCCAACGTGTGACGAGCCAACGCTTTAACCACTAGGCTACCCCACCGCCCATTTGTGGTAATGAGGATACAAGAAGACTACTCATTACTAGGACTAAGCTCACTACCAAATCACCGTTCAAAGCTGCGAAACGCTTATTTTCAGATCGGACAGCGGTTATGGTTAAGGACGATCACAGGAATAAGGATTTTAAGAGAAAGCTCTTTGGTAAGTGAGTGAGTTTAGTTTTATGCCTCTTTTTGCAATATTCCAGCAATATCACGGTGGGGGATACCAGAAATGGGCTTCACACATTGTACCCATGTGGTTTATCGAACCCATTTTTCAGCGTGACGAGCGAACGCTTTGACCACTGCTAGGTTACCCCACTGCCCCAAAGCTCTTGGAACAGAGCAAACATATATGTTTGAAACACCATTCAAAGTGGCCTTAAACGAAAATGTATCATATTCATGTATGCACTTACTGCTTACAAAACGAAGAATTACAAGAAAGATTTTTGACAGAAAGGAAGAATATAAAAAATATGAAACACAGATGAAGAAGGATTGTAGGAAAGTTTAGCCTTTGTAGATGATCACAGATAGAACGGTACTCACACTTTCCTTGAAATAGTGGTCGCAAAAAGTTCTTAAACTCCCCTTTGTATTTGGCAAATGGAATCATTTTCACGAAGTTATAAAAGAGACCGCTATGTCCTTTGGGTTTCGTAGAACAGTGATGACTTTTATTTTCTTATTACGCACGTCATCTGGCAGATGTTTCATCAGCAAATGGGAGTTGAGGATCCTGGGAGACGGGAGGTCGGCATATCTCTCCTCTGACCCCATTTCCATGAAGGTCTGGCTCATCGTGATGTCATCGTTGGTTATCTCCCCTGTGAGGAGCTCTCTAGTAATTTCCCACACCCAGTGGGTTCCTGGAGAGAGGGAAGTCACGTGACAAACCAGTATCAACTGGATCGTAAGAGAGATGCATGATAAGGGCAATTTTATGAACTCACGGATCTGCATCATTTATCGAGAAAATATAACGTATATCAGGCACCAGCATCTTGACCACACCTGTACTGTGATGCCCCAAGACAGAATGCTCATATTTGTTTAATTGTTTCAAACTGAACTTTCAGTTTGTTGTTTAACAGCGCATATCCCAGGTATATGGCGGCGGTCTGACAATAGTCGAGTGTGCACCAAACAATCCTATGATCAACAGCATGGACATCGATCTACGTAACTGGGATGCCATTGTGTCAGCGAGTTTGACCACCCGAACCAGTTAGTCGCCTCTTACGACAAGCATGGGATACTGAAGACCAGTTTTAACCTGGATCTACACGGGTTGTCAAATTAAACAAGATGTTAGCAAATAATTTTGAATGATTAGTGAGTGAGTGAGTTGGGTTTTACGCCGCTTTTAGCAATATTCCAGCAATATCACGTCTGGGAACTCCAGACACTGTACCCATTTGAAGGATGAATGCTTATCATTAAAACATCATCTCATCACAACACCAAATGTTTGTGTTGGGCTGATCAAATTGAGGCAAACTTTTTATTTAAGGAGCAGATGGGCTTGAGTGGAATTAGTTTGGTTTTTTAAAGGATGGGTTTGAGTGGAATTGATGTGAATGTGATAGAGTGGGGTTGGTGTGGCTGTGATAGGCTGGGCTTGAGTGGGGTTTGTGTGGGTGTGGTGGGCTGGGCTTGAGTGGAGTTGATGTGGGTGTGATGAGCTGGGCTTGAGCGGGGTTTGTGTGGGTGTGGTGGGCTGGGCTTGAGTGGGGTCGGTGTGGGTGTGATGGGCTGGGCTTGCTTGAGTGGGGTTTGTGTGGGTGTGGTGGGTTTGGTGGGTGGGGTCTGGTGGGGGGCTTGAGTGAGTGGTGTGTGGGTGTGGTGGACTGGGCTTGAATTAGGTTTGTGTGGGTGTGGTGGGTTGGGCTTGAGTGGGGTTGATGTGGGTGTGGTGGGTTGGGCTTGAGTGGGGTTGGTGGGGGTGTGGGTGTCGTGGGCTTGGCTTTAGTGGGGTTAATGTGGGTGTTGGTGTGGTGGACTGAGGTTGAGTGGGGTTGGTGTGGATGTGGTGGACTGAGCTTGAGTGGGGTTGGTGTAGATGTGGTGAGCTGAGCTTGAGTGGGGTTGGTGTGGTGGGCTGGGCTTGAGTGGGGTTCATGCGGATGTGGTTGGCTGTGCTTGTGTTGGGTTGGTGTGGGTGTGGTGGGTTGGGCTTGAGTTGGGTTTGTGTGGGTGTGGTGGGTTGGGCTTGAGTTGGGTTTGTGTGGGTGTGGTGGGTTGGGCTTGAGTGTTATTGGTATGCATTTGATAAAAATTTTGTATACTTGGAAAACGTATTATGTTGGTTTTCAGTTAAGACTGAAAATCGGATGATCAAATGCATCGATTTTTCAGGTATGAAAAATGGCCACAAAAATGACTTATTAGTGAATACATGCATCCTAGCAGATACCAATAGTAATAGGTTCCATGGTAGCTAATGTTACCTGATTTAGGATATGTGCAAATTATGACGTCATCGTCGCGTATTCTCACAGAACGGAACACCCTCGATACCTTGTCCGTCGGGGAAGTTGGGCATGAGGAAGCCGTTGTCGTTTAACGACGTGAAGGTGTCACCGCCGTCGTCTGGTGTATCTACTAAGTACTTCTGAAATTAGAAAGAACCTGGTCATGTGTGAGGCATTCAGCTCGAAAACATCCTATAGATCCATATATAGGATCTGATACCTACTTGTCACATTCATCTCATTTCACTCCCTAGTTTGGTGATTTACCTTCAGTTGTTGGCGATCTATAGCCTGTTTTTATATTGTTTTGTCATGTATGGTGAAAATGTTTTAAATTTAATTACTAGTTCTAATTTTATGTCTGTGATAGTCTAGTTGTTTTAATGTCCTTCGTCGACAGGTTTATATAATTTACCAATATTAATGTTTAATATATAACTTGTAATAGTAATGATATGGCTGAAATACTGCCGATGTGACTTAAAATCTTGACTCGCTCACTCACTCACTCACTCATTTGATTTCAATGTATTGCATATACATCAAGAATAGGTTGGTAGAATTCCTTCTGTCTTATAATTCCTGAAATACCTACTTATACATTGATCCCGCTTTTAATACACCACCCAAACCTTGTGTGTTGAGTCTTTCGTTTCTGTAAAGATATGTTAGTTGATGTGACTTTAAATTTTACCTCATTCACTCACTATAGATGGGTCACGTTCACCTCAGTATGTTGGTTCCTTCTAAGGTATTGCATGTGAACGCTCAAGTTAGTGTTTACTAACTTGAGCGTTCACATGCGATACCTAACTTGAGCGTTCAGCCATACCGTGACTATGATAGTTGTAAATTTGTAAATGTATACATGAATAAAAACAAGCTTACATACACTCTCTCAAAAAAGAAACGCAACCCCTATCTAAATATCTGACATCATTTCTAGAATAAAGATGGTGAATGTAAATTAGAATTTTCTTCAAAATACTGTTAATACGTTCCCATCTGATCAGTATAAGCTCCCAAATGGAACCATTTTCACACATGATGACCTTTGTATCCGTGTTATTTGAGAAAGTGCGAAATTGTCATGTACAAAATGCTAAAAGCCTGTTGCACGTGCAAATCGTTGAAAACACAGTTCATGTAGAGGGTTTTAAAAGCACGCGTAGTTTGTAATTTTTCTCTCATAATTTGCTCTTGAAACGCCAACATCGACGCCAACGTCTCAGGTGGTGTACTAACGTAAGGAGATGGACCCTCAGAAACTGGAGAAGAGTCTGGTTTAGTGACGAGTCTCGTTTTCTTCTTCAACGACGTGACGGTAGACAACGTGTCTATAGACGAGCAAATGAACGTTTTGCACCGAACTGCGTTCGACAGGTCGACAGATTTGGAGGGGGAAGCATCATGGTATGGGGAGCCATGTCTTACAACCAACGGTCAGACTTGGTCATCATTCGTGGCAATTTGACGGCACAACGGTACATTGATGACGTCTTACAGCCACATCTTCTGCCGATAATCGACCAACAGAGGGAGTTGTTTCAACATGACAATGCCCGCCCTCATACAGCTCGTGCAACAGTGGCATTCCTACAGAATTCAAACGTCAACGTGATGCCGTGGCCCTCAGATCGCCAGACATCAATCCTATCGAACATCTGTGGGACCAGCTGGATCGTCGTGTTCGTGCACGTACACCACAACCGCACACGTTGGTTGAACTGGCCGCAGCACTCCAGGAAGAGTGGAGAGCAATCCCCCAGGAAAACATCCGCCGTCTGATTCGTTCTGTTCCGAGGAGGTGCACTGCTGTGATTAGAGCTCGTGGCTCTACAACGAGATACTGAAGACAACGCCCCCTAGCGTAAATTGAGAGTTCGATACTGACCTGCATTAACTGTTACCTTATACCGTGCTGACCTAAGGTTCACCATGTCAAATTTCATGGCAATATCTTTAAAAATACAAATGTAATAACCAGTTAAAATTGATATAAACATTACCAAAAAAAACAGGGGTTGCGTTTCTTTTTTGAGAGAGTGTACTTACCTGTCTACGAAGGACAGTAAAAGAACTAGAATATCACAGTTAGAGATTTAAAACTAGCATGCGACTTAAAGTATATTCTAATTAGGACATTACAATATAAAACAGGCTATAGATCACCAACAATTGAAGGTAGATCACGTGACCCATCTATAACACGGAGAACAGTGGGCTTCACACATTGTACCCATGTAGGGGAATCGCACGCGGGTCTTCGGCGTAACGACGAACGCTTTAACCACTAGGCTACCCTACCGCCCCTGGCAAGCTGTCTATAGGGAACAAGGTCACATATCAGTATATGCTTTTGTTTGTTTCGTTGGTCATTTGTTTGACGCTAAAACTTAATCTGAAGTGGGTATTTTTGTAATTCAAAACAAATATCCATTTAGGTTAAACAAATAACTCTTTCTTCACTGTGCCACTGGGACCTGAGTATATCGAGTCTCACAGTAAGGTGAAAGATCTGACCTGTGAGCGTCAGGTCACATACAACGATATGCTGAGTTATTCATACAGTCATACGTCAATACTGACGAACTTACTTGAGACATGGTTCAAAGTGTCAGCATACAGCATACACCATATCCAGTCATTCAGTGAACCAGATAGAAAAATCGGATGGCTACCAAGCGAGCTGTCGTGAGTGAGGGTGGGAGTCGCCCAGTATATGTGACATGCGCGTTTGCGTTCCCAAGTTGACTTATTCGTTCTCTCGGCATGTGACCTACATATTGCACAGCGGTTATCTGCTACAGTGATTAAATGGCCAAAGTCTATGCTTCTATCACCATGAAGCAATCACGTAACACTTTGAGTGAGGATTTTTCACGTCATCTCATTTTCTCGCACTTTTTGCTCTCTCTTCCTTTGTACTTGTATAGAGCATTATGTATGTGACCAGAGTGAGTGAGTTAAAATTCAAAGTCACTTTGGCAATATTTCAGCCATATCGTGACTAAAATAACATATAGATTAACAATAATTAATGATAGAGTATAAAATCCTGTCAACGAAGGACAGTAAAACAACTAGAATATCCTGTGACCAGAGTGTTTCCAGAATCCCAATTAAGGCATCAGATGCGGGTTCCCACATCTCCTATGTTTGTTATTGGTATTTATCAGGGGCGGTGGAGTAGCCTAATGGTTAAAGCATCACGCTTAAGACACGGGTTCGATTCCCAACACGGGTATGAAGTGTGAAACCCATTTCTGGTCATGGATGGAATATTGCTAAAAGCTACGTAAAACCATACTCACGCACTGACGTTTTTGCCATATAAAATGTAATGTTATTTCGTTGAAAATTATCTTTAAACAAAAGTGCTCATGCACTGTCGTTTTGAAAGCTCGGTATCGACATCTAATGAACATTTATGTGAACCAACATATTGCAGTTATTGCCATAACAACCAAGTTTTCAAATGATAAAGTTTCCTTTTCATTTATATCAACGTTCATCATTGAAATGTGTTACTGATTTCTTGTTCAAATGGATAGCATCAAGCAATTTGATAGCAGCATCAAGCATTCTGTTCACAGTACAGCGTGTGGTGGTGGTAACACTGTCTATTTCCCTGATAAATGACAGACAGACATATTTTATTCAGTAATGTGAGCCATATGGCCTATGTTATAATGTACGAAGTTGATGGTATAAACTCAGTCACGTTTTTCGAAATTTAAATAACTTACACGCATTGTTTCATGTAATGCGCCCGTAAAATCTGGTGATGACCACTAGTGAAGAAAATATGTTCTTCACTTTTTATGCAACCCTTATTACAACATTTACATACTCTGCTTTGTGCATCTAATGTATTTTACGTAAAAACTGTACATTGAAATTGTGTTATATATGTCATTATTAGAAACAAAATATTCAAGAGTTTCCTTTATTGTTGGTATCATTGCTTCACCACAGAGGATTATGGCTGTATAGATCACCCATTATAATACAGGGCCCAGGCAATTGGGAATATAAATCCTGAAGCTCTGGTAGCTGAAGAGTCGAGGAAGGGGCACTGTACAAGGAACAGAGTGTGACCGTGACTTGTAAAGTCAGAGGGACAGCGATAGCTTGAAGGTTAGTTTTAAGAGGAACAGTGCTGTGAATGATGCCCTGTCTAACCAAAATGGAAGAACCTCCTGTTGCTTTATCACCCGGACGTGAAAAATAGTGGTACGAGTTGTACTGACGCATTTCAAACTTATCATCATGTTTAAGAATTTTTTCTTGTAGACTGAATCCTATGTTAATAACTGGACTTTGTTAAAATTCTTCCCAAGTACTCTGCAAATCCACTGTACTACATTTGGAGCGTTACTCATGGCGGTTCTATCGGAGATCTCTCACGTGTACGAGAGGAGGGTGTACCTTTATTACGGTTTTGTGAAGATGGCGTATCCTCCATGTCCAAAGGTTCAAACGAATTTTGAACCTCTACTGGAATTTCTTTGATGTTCTACGTTTTAGACGTTTTCTTTGAGATTTGGACATTTCAGCGTGTTCAACATCGATAGCTGTTGGATCAACTTCGGATGGTGAATGACTAATAGTCTGAGAGGCAGATGTTGTCAAAAAGCACTGACTGTCAGAAGCACTATTCACATAAACAGGTTTCTCAGATGTCATCCAGGTCAAATTCTGCTGTTTAATGTAGGCCAAAACGGTGAAGATAACTTTGGCATCAACAGTGAAAATAGAACATTTGCAGAGGATTCTTGAGGACACAGTCTTGGATCCAATGGCTGTGGCACTGGCAACTTTGCCGTCATCCTTGGGTCCGTCTGTGAAAATGGAAACCAGCAGGATCAGAGCTACAGGGATTTTTTACTCCAGAAATACAGACATAAATACCTAAGAAATCTAAAAGAAGAAGTGTCAGGTTTATTCGGTTTGTTCATGAGCTACTGCCTTCAGACAAAATGAATATTACAGCGTTGATGAAATCATTTAAAATATGGCATATACCATTATAAGGTATGGCATGACCATCCGATTGACAGAACCTGGTCCATTCTAACATCCATCTAAGTGACGTAAGGGTTGAAGTGGAGTATGGGGCAAAGGAACGTGTTTTTAGAACCAGCGCCCTCAACCACCAGAATCCCATCTTCCAGTGGCACTGGGTCGCAACCCACGGTGAACACGTTAGGGTCCTGAGGACCTGTTTTACCAGGGGCTCCACGAGGAAAATATCGCAATCCAATTAATTCATGTCATTACACCTTCTTTAAAGCCATTTAATCATTTAAGTCTCTACGGTCACTTATATCCTGTCAGAAATCTAGCACTTTCTGGCATAACACACCAATTCATATTCAAGACAGCTGCGTACAGGATGCACCAACGATTTGAAGTCACAACGTCCTGAAGAAACACATGCTGATCTCAGGATAACCTCTTCCTATCCAAGCAAGTACATTGACTGCTACATACAGGATATATTGACACAGGATTGCACGCACAACATGCTGGTGGAACACATAATAGTTATATACATGGAGGATCGAGTGGTGACAGGAGGCGAGACATTCCATCAGACACAGCCATATCCTGGCCGGATATCAGTTCTCCTCTGATGTCTAAGTTGGAGGGTGTATCCACACACATCATCACCCACAGTGGTCTGTCAAACACAGCATCACTGACAGTGCACATCACTTTGACAGACTCGTTATCAACAAGGTAGATTTTCCCCTTTGTTCCGTCCAGTATGAAACATAGGTGCAAGTCATGTGAGTCTCCAATCTGGTTCTGGCAGAGAGGGATGTCAGTGATGAGTTTGGTATTGTACATGACCCGGAGTCACGGGTTGTGCTTCTGCTTAGAGCATGTGACACCATGCACGCTCAGTACAGCGTCTTGACTGCAGGGACCATCTACTGGGGTGGAAGTCAGAGCTATTTCAAACATCATCTTCTTCTCTTCTTTCACCTGTTTCACGGTAAATGAAACCTTCCCGTGGAACATGTCACGTCGACATCTCCTGACGACCAGGGGCCGTGACACTAGGGCATGTCTCCCTGACTGCATCCGGCACCCGGTGTCTGGCTCAGGAGGATCCGGATTGGTGTTAGTGATTACAGATCCGGATATAGTAACCAAACTGCTTGCTGTCTTGGAGTTCCACTCCAGGGTTGGACCTGAGTTTGAAACGAAACGTTTGTTGAAATACAATTATAACAAATTATGAATTACTGATAGTCAAAACGTCAGAGTAACGTAAATATATTTCCAGAGCAGATATAAATGGAAACTGGACAAACATAAGTTAAAATATCAAGTTAGGCCATGTTCGTGTTCCTGGTTAGATTCTCTGTTATAAATAAAAATAATCGTCCCATTTCTCTGAGTTATCCATTCTGGTGTACTGAAAAGAATTAAAAGGGGCAACGTCAACCAATTTAACCATTAGGACCTGTTCACAACGATTGTTGCCATGCTTTTGGTACAAAGAATTTACAGAAGAAAATGTAAAATGGCCTCTTGCCTTTCCTCTTCATCTGAAGCAAAACATTTTACAGTGTCTTCTTTATTCTTGACTCATGTTAGCTATGTGTTAAAGAAGAAATTATGCTTCAGTGGTGTGCCAAAAGTTAATGAACAAATTCCAAATAGTGAAATTTAATTGCCTTTTCACCGACACAGGCGATCTATGGTCGTGAAAGTCAACAGGAAACTAAATTTAACCCTGATCTTTCAGCACGTGACAGTCGTGTGACGTCATGTTACATTTTGTGTCGTCTGCTTGTTTACGCAGGCGACTGCCGATTCCGGTCTGTTAAAGATTTGATATCTGGGAAGTTCCAACAGCATCAAAAATACAGTGAAATTGCCAGAGATCTTGGTTTAACATACCTGTGAACTATATCAGAAACCTGTATTTGTCTATCCCACGTCGTCTGAAGAAAATAATTGCTGCCAAGGGATATATCACCAAGTGTTAAGGCCAGTTCTTTAATAATTTGGTTGTTACGCGAGTTTGAATTTGCCCTGCCATGCGTCTTGCCAGTGACGTGAGACATGTTTGTTCATAAATATAAGGCACACCGCTATACATTGGCTAACTTCAGAGTGCTTGGCGTAGTATGCACCCTGTAAAGGCATTGAAACCATTGGCCAGTGTAACATTTGTAACACGAGGAACACAATCAAACATTTCCCCACGATGCAGATGATACACGTGTAGATAATACCTTGATATGAAGTACAAATGTATAGAAAATATCTTAACAATATCTTAACAATATCTCTTAGTTGCTGAACTCTCACTTTAAATGTTCAATGTGGATTCATTACTTCTTACAACATTCTTTGTGAGTAAATAACGGCAGAATGTCGGGTACAGTTGAAACGAGAAACTCTGATAAGACTTAAATTGCTTCCAAATATCAAGTATTGTTTAAACTCTCACTTCGTGGTAAGGGAGAGTGTAAGGTTTCTCTCAAATATGCGTCACTTATACTTATATGTATTTATGCCATCATTTGATCGTTCTACACTTCCCTGTGACTGGGGATGTCGCGCTTTACCATTTACCAAGACAAGTTCAGGCCACATATCTTTCAATTCTCATTGAAGCGGAATAAGCCGAAAAATGAAAACATAATTCAGTCAGTAAACTAACTGTCTAGTCGTTTTAGTCAGTAACGCTACTGACTGGGCAGAACCTTATTGTCTAGGCAGTAACGATACTGACGGAGATTTCTTATTGACCCTAACATAATAGTTGTTTTTTCGCGATATTGTTTGTAACGTAAAACCTAACATCGTGAAGTAAATATTGGTCATCTAAAATCAAACATTATTCATGACACGAGTCCATGCAGGTAGCAAAAGTACTGTAAGTCATCATAGTCCTTAGTATGGTGATCAACCTTCAGTTGCTGATGATCTATAGCCCGTTTTTCCTATTGTACTGTTGTCTCAAGTCATTTATTTTTATGATAGCGTACTAGTTTTATTATTAAGAGCTGTGATAATCTAGTATTTTTACTGTCCTTAGATGACAGGTTTTTACGTTCTAAATTTCTTGATTTTAATATTGACATAAATTAATTTGTTCTCGTAACGATATGGCTGCAATATGTCGATGTGACGCTAAATATTAACTCACTCATGACACGGACATCAATGACCAGAACATTGTAATCGATCGTCAAACCACAAAAGTAAGTGTGGTTTAACGCCAATGTTATCTATAAATCCTGTGATAAATCTATAATATGTCGGTAAATATTTGCCCACAGAAACTGTTTTCAACACATTAAAGAAAGTGACAAAGTGGCATCAGTGACAAAGTGGTAAGCATCTCACACCTACACGGCTGACACTGCGTAGAATCCCTAGCAGCTGAAGGGATGGTAGACGTCCTGCTGGGGTGTCATGCAAGAACCATAGCTATTGTAAGTCCCCACCGTCCATAGTATTGTGGCCTAATTTTAGTTGCAAGCGACCTCTTCTCTTCTGTTTTTGACAATTGAAAGTTTGTTATTTTAATGTTCTTAAACTACTCTTTAAAAATATATGATAATCTAGGTAAGCTAGGTGTTATACTATCTTTAGTCGCCAGCTTTGTAAAGTACATTTGCGGTTCCAAAACATTCCTGGATCCGCCTATGAAGTATACATATTTTCTGTTGTAATGCCGTGGCTGATATATTGCCGATGGGACGTGAAACTTTAACTCACTCACTCACACCTACCTTCAGGTAACTCTGCAGGTTCCATGGTGATAGTGTTATACATGGCAGGATATGAACAGTATGGTCGCCTCGTCGGGGTGAACGTGACAGACCGGACCAACCCTGTTGACTTAATGGTAGTGACGAGGCGATCAGTTGCCAGGGACAAAAGTGACTCCCGTTCTGAAAAACCCAACTGCCTTGGAGACTCCTCCAACATGGCGTTCAAGGATCCTGCAGAAGATAACATCAGTTCTAAATCCTCTATATGGTCAGCTTTTCCCCTCATCTGTTTTATTTATTCGGTGGAAGACGTCAGTTTCATCCGCAATGCCCGGGTTGACACTAGGACATCTCTATTTTACAAGACTTGGTTGATCTTTTCTCAACATCTGACAACAAAGTGGCCTTTCGTTCCTGCAATTTCTCAATCAAGTTGTCAAAGGTGTGTTTGAGGTCCTTCTTAGCAGTCTCTGCTGATACTTTGATAGTTTGTAACGTTTTCATCAGTTCCGCTTCTGTTGTAAATAGGTTGTTCACCTTCTCTTCGAGCCTTGCCAAAGTGTCGTCAGTAGACTGAGCCTTCGTGTTGGTGTGCTTCGTTCACAGATATAACGTTATGTCCCTTCCCTTTATCATGATCAAGTACAGTGCATGATCTTATCACACGTGTAGCAGAAGAATTGTTGTGGCTGTTGATGTTGACTACATTGATGTAAACGAACGAAAGGTCTGGGCAGGTCGGCCTTTCATCTCCTCAAAGGTAACTGTTATGTGATGTCTAGATAACCTGTGCCGATCATGAGATGTTTTACACTCTGTGCACAGGAATACACAGCAGTCATCGCATCTGGCCACAGCCTCGTTGCTGTCAGGGCAGTCTGTACATGGCAGACGGAGACCTTTGTGGATCTTCAGGTCATTAATGATTTTCAGGATGAGAGGTTCGCGAGGAAGGGAGGCAGCTCCATCGGGGAGATGATGTTTGTCGGGGCAGATTGGGCAAAGCAACGTCTCATCCGCTTCCTGGTAGATCTTCTGCAGACAGTCGTGGCATACACACTATACGCAGCATGTCATTCGACGAGGAAGATGGGAGGCGTCATCAAACTGTTCATTACAGACAGGACATTCAGTCAGGTAGTCCTTGATGACCGACACATGGATGAGGTCAGACATGGTGATCTCTGAATAACGGAATAAAGAACGACTGTTGGATTTTTCGTATTTCATATTTCGTCTGAAGCCAATTCAGTATGGATCACGTTTACATTATTCTCACATGATTTTGTGTGCAATAATTAAATAATGATTAAACTACTAAAGATTAAAATGAATTGTTTTCAGAAAGGTCTTCATAAAACCAGCTGTCTTAAGGACGTGAATCTTGTAACGTCATTCTAACAACGTTTGAGCAACAGTCTTTGGAGATATTTACGGTAAATGTCAACGATTTTTGCCGAAAAATAAGAAGGCATAAGCTTTGCCCATTGTGCATTGTAGGTTTAAGGGTTCCACATACACTTGTCATAAGAGGCGACTAACGGGATCGGGTGGACAGGCTTGCTGACTTAGTTGACACATGTTGACACACGTATCTCATGCTGTTTTTCACTGGATTGTCTGGTCCAGACTTGATAATTTACAGAACGCCGTCATATAGCTGGAATATTGCTGAGTGCAGCGTTAAACAACCAACCATACACAATGATGAACGGAAGGACACTCGTAGATTCAACCTTTGGGTTCACACTACATTCAACCAGGACAGAATTTACGCATGTACTGACCAAAGTACATTACTTTTGCTGTTTAAACAAGTTTTGTAGCATCATGATGTTTGTTTAACAAAATACCGCATCAATTGAGAATATACCCATTATTATCATATAAAAAATGTACTTACCTTGACAACCCTCAAGTTGTACAGTGTTTGGGGAAGTTTCAGACACTTTTGACGTCAACAGTCATGTCTACACTATAAACCAGGAATTGGGGTGCTAGATAGCTACTCTTTGACTAGCATGTGAAACCAGGAAAGGGGGAGTAGATATGACCTTATCATATTTCAGATGACCTGGACACTGCATGCACAGTTTCATTATTGCCACATGTCATGCTTGGACAATTTTAAAGAAAACAATTTTCGGCTATGTTTTACGCAGTCTTAAATACATGTCAAAGTTTGGTTTGATTCCTTCGATTCCATATACCTAAATGTGTCATTTCCTCAATGATGGTAAATGACACCTTTGTGATCGTTTATATGTTACCTCCAGAAATGGAGGCGGAACGTCTTTATTAAATGGTATTAGTTTCATGCTATGTCACACTTACATGACATTAGTTTCCTGCGTGGGAGGTTTTTAAGAGATATGTGTGCTCACACTGACATGACATTAGTTTCCTGCTAAGAAGAACTTTAAGAGATATGTGTCTTCACACTTACATGACATTATTTACCTGCTAGACCTCACACTTAGTTTCCTACTTCATTAGGGAGAATCTTAAGGTTTATAAGAGATATGTGTCGTCATTAGTTTCGTACATGATCATTAGTTAGTTTCCTGCTTGGGAGAACTTTAAGAGATATGTGTCCTCATGCGTGATAAGAAGAACTTCAACAGATATAGGGCTATAACCTGACGCGTATCCGTGCAAAACTGCCAGGCCAAACAACGACAATTCCCGACAAATCATATGAACCAATATGCTTGCACTGTTTTAATCTGTTTCCCAATCAGACTAACAACAACTATGTAATATCAGTACAAAAGAAATGTGGTAGAGCTCAAGGACTGGTGGCGTGTCGTCTTGTGCCCAGGTCACAAATCAGTTAAAGTTAAGCGACGTTGGTCACACACAGTACTGGGATGGGTGACCGTGTTTGGATTGTGCTATTGTCTACTTAAAGGTAACGTTTAATTTTATATACTAAAACGGTATCCTGAAGTTCAGTGATTTATGTGTATAATTTACACATCTATAATCCCTTGTGGAGGATGTTCTTATGAACGTTGATATCGGAACAAAAAACTTCTGTTTCTTGGTTGGACGGCACCAATCTATGGGTTACACAACAATGATAAACGTCAAAGACATGCACAACGTTGGGGGTCCACCTACACCTCTCTCCACACCACACCCTCCCATCCCACCCTCCCCCAACACACGCACGCACCACCTCACCCCACCCGATCCTTAACACCCCACACACCACACCCTCCTTGTCTGGTAGTTAATTTGCTGACAATAATAGGCATGATCAAGTCAATGATTGTCCCTACATCCAGAATGTAACGAATTTAAACACATTCTATCATAAGAATCATACTTTTTGACATCAGGACGCACGATATGTTTCTCACACATTAATACTAATAGTTTTGTCCATTGACGACAGGTTTTCAAGCTGTCTTTATGTATTTATCATTAGTGTATATATAGTTCTCCTCATGACATGATGACGTCGAAAGACGTTAATGACTCGTTATTGATCAGACTTAACCTACAGATGAAAATACAGTTACTAACTCATCACAAATTGAAGTAAAAAATAGACGACCTAAAGCATTACACTGTTATCAGGTGTTTGATCGTGGCGTTTAAAGTTGATCGACAAAGAGGTATCACCCTGTTCCCAACAAATGCCTTGTGTAGATAAGACCATGGCGCGTTAGTTAAGAGATGTACTTAATGGTGAATAATCATTCCCCTGTAGTATTGTAGCACTGATGGTAATGTCAGCCAATACTAATGGAGTAATTTGCTTCACAACGTGTGGAGAACTTATTGCTTGTGTCCTCATTGTTCAAGCAACCTTCAACAGAGCTCGACATGCAGGCCATGATGTGGTTCCTCAACACGTTCACGTTGCTGATACTGCTGTCTCCATCAGTGATGCTTCACAAATATGGGGATATTCGAGAGCTTCATTCGTCTCTCCTCCAGCACTACAACCCATGGCTCAAACCACTCCGTAACCTCTCTGGCCCGATTTTTGTCAATGTGAGTTTCTAAGTGATCAACAGAGACAAGTTGGATGTGGTGCAGGAATTTCTTACTACCAATCTGTGGCTGACATTCGAGTGGTACTGGAATACTACACATCTGAGATTTCAACGGAACAACATCTGGACGCCGAAGCCAACCCTGACCATGCCATCCTTTGGGACAACATCCACATTCTGGAAACCAACCGATCAGACTACAAGATTAGGATGACGACGAATTTGATGATTTTACGTCGGCTTCTGGCGGGAGCCAATTTTGGTGGGTTTTAACAATAAATATGAATAGGTGGTAATAAGGAATAATACACCATGCCCCAAAAATGTAAATGTATGGACGTTAACCTAAATGAATTTATAATAGAAACGTTAAAACATAAGATAAAAATAACAAAAAGCCGAATTTATAAAGGGAAAGGAAGCGAAAACAAGAGGTGGTTTACTAAGAGTGGTAGTGGTAAGCTGATAGGGTATGAGAAAACGGGGGCCTAATGTGGGGGTGGGTATGGGGAATGAGAAATAGGTATAGCATAGGTGGACTTTATATAGATAATACAGTTAAGCTGTATTGTGGTATATATAAGGGGGCCTATAAAATAAACAAATAGGGTTTAAAGAAGGGAGGGGGGGGAAGCAAAGAAGGCGAGTTTGCTTGGTATAGAAGATTGGGTGGACATCCGCGCTATGGAATGAGAATTTGGATCCCTTTTCTAAATATAGGTGCTAAGATTAAGAATTTAAAACAAGTTTGATAATTTGTTTGGGAGAGTCTAAATTTTTATGCATAATGTTAGAATTTTGAATGAAAGTGGCTAGGGCTTTGAATATGCTGGGGGGATTATGCGGATTAAGTAGGAGCTGTATATTGTCATGGTATTTTGGAGGTATGGTGCTGTGTAGTTGCCTAATGTTTGTTTGTTGTAGGTGGCATTGTGTAAATATGTGGTTAATGTCCTCTGGTGTGTTGCAGTGGGGGCATAATCCATCTGGGTGTCTATTTTGTTTGTATAATGGGTAATTGAGATTTGTGATGCCTGTAATTAGTCGGGTTATGCACGTGTCAATGTTTTTGATGTAAGAGAATGTAGGAATTTTCTTAATAGGTGTTTTGATGATGTTTTTAACCCATGTTGATTTGTTGGTGTTTATGTTGTGTTGGAAGTTTGTTTCGGTTATGTTTGATTTAATGAGTTGTTTGATTTCTATTTTGGATGTGTGGAAGTTGATACTAGGTGAGTTGTGTGTGGTGGCAAGCTTAGCAGCTGTGTCTGCAGTGTTGTTTCCTGGTATGTTAGTTTGGCTGGGTATCCATATGAATGTTATGTTTTTATGTGAGCGTTTAAGTGAATCGGTTTGGATGGTGATATTGTGGATTAGATCTGGGCGTGATTTTGAGTGCATATTATGTAGTTGTCTGATGGAGCTGAGCGAGTCGGAGAGTATGGGGAAGTTTGATTGTTGAAGAGTCGGTATTAGGTGCAGTGCAGTGAGGATTGCGGTTAGTTCTGCAGTATTGATGGTGGTATGGTTAGTATAGTGCAGGTTTGTTGTTAAAGGGGGAGTTTGCTGTGCATGGATACCTATGCCTGCTTTGTTGTTTGTGTTTATGGATGCGTCTGTGTAAATGTAGGTGTGGGATGGGTAATATGTGCTGATGTGGTTGTTTATTATGTTTAGTTTTGTGTGTGTGTCAGTGTTGTTTGGCAAGTTTGGCAGAGTGGAGGCTAGGGTGGTGGCTGTATTTAGTGGTGGTTTGTCGTGGATGTAGCTTGTAATGGGTGGTGTGTGTTGTATAGTGTTTAGCTGATGTGCATGTAGCAGACTGTTGAGGTAGGTGAGGCATGGAGCTTTAGATGGGTTGCCCAGCCCAGTAAGTGAGTGTGGTTTGGTTTATTCTATCGGTGATTGAAGAAGTGCCTGTGATGAGGAGAACTGTATTAAGTGAGGTACCACTCCTCGTGCCCGTGGCAAGTTTGAGGGCCTTGAATTAAACTGAATTTGATATTTGAAGGTTATTGGTGGTGAGGTTATGGAGGACCAGAGCAGCATAGTCCATTTTCGACAGTATGAGCGTTTTATATATGTTGATGAGTGTCGCTGATGGCTCGCATTAAGTTTAAATCTTTTTGACATGAGTTGACCAAGTTATGAATATGGGGTGTCCATGTCATATGGTGGTCAAAAGTTACTCCTAGGAATTTGGCTTCTTTTTTTAACTCAATTTCTTGGTTATTTAAGTGTAGTTTGGGTGTATAATTTTGCATTCATTGAGTTTTGAATAATATGCCCACGTTTTTTGACATTTATGTGAAACCCCAATTTTTGGGCCCAATTTTGAATATAGTTTAAAAGTCTTTGAATTTTAATGGATACCTGTTTTACTGAGGTGGAAGAGGTCCAAAATGAAATGTCATCGGCAAATTTGGCAGTTGAGATTTCAGGCCATTTTTCTGGAAATATATAATTAGTCATAAAATTGAATAAAGTTGGGGATAATATGCTCCCCTGGGGGATTCCATTTTCTACAGGATAGGGATCCGAAATGGTGTTGTGGGATTTGATTGTTATTTGTCTGTTGTTTAAGAAAGAGTGAATGAAATTTAGGATTCGACCGTGTATGGCAAGTTTTTGGAGTTTTTGTAGGAGGCCGTTGTGCCAAACCATGTCAAATGCTTTACTGAAATCTATGAAAATGGCCATTGTGTATTGTTTCTGTGCCTGTGCTACTTTGATATCTTGTTCCAAATGTAAAATGTGATCTAAAGTTTGTCGGTTTGGAGTGAAGCCACTCTGGTCCTCTTTTAAAAGGATTTTATTTAGGATTTGGTGTTTTAGCCTGTTGTTTGCAATGGTTTCGAGGGTTTTACATAAGTGGGAAGTGAATGAGATGGGGCGGAATGAATCTGGGTTGTTATTTGGTTTGCCGGGTTTGGGGATTGGTACCACCCTGGCTGTTTTCCATGAAGGTGGGTAGTTGGTGGAGCTACTAGTGGCCGAGAAGTGGGCAGCAATGGCGTTAGCCTTATCTTTGTTTGTGGTGAGGTCCGGAAGGTTGGGTGAAATGATTTTTTTGGAAATGCCATTTATGGCTTTAAATTTATTCCACATTTGCCGAGTGTTAGCTTTGTTTAGCCTGAGGGTTGAACAGAATTTTCTCCAATGTTGGATTTTTGCTGCCTTTATAAGTTGTTTAGTATTATATCGTAGTTTTTTGGCCAAATACAATTTTGAGCGCTCCCTTTTTGATTGATTAAGGGCCTTTTTTCTTGCCTTTCTGGCATTTATGATATCTGTGCTCCACCGGGGGACTGTTTTTAGTGGTGTTGGTCCGAATAGAGGGTATGCATTTTTTTGTGATGTTTATAATGGCGTTTGTGTAGTTGTTGTTGAATGTGTCTATGTCTTGGCTATAGATGTTGTTTATGTCTAGTTGTTTGCAAAGTGTGGTAAATTTGTGCCAGTCTGCTTTTTTCAGGTTGAACTTTAGTTCAGCGGAGGGTGATTGTGTATTGTTGGTGGTGTTTGTTGTTGTTGGGGGGTTGTGTGATGTAATTGTGATTTTTATGGGGCAGTGGTCACTGCCCCAGGTGTCGTTGTGGACCTCCCATGTACAAGATTGTGTTAGTTTAGGTGTGGTGAATGTGATATCTATGGCTGTAGGTGATTGTAGGTGGGAGAGTGGGTATCTTGTGGGTTGGTTGTCGTTTAGTGAGGATAGATTGTGTTTATCTAGCCAGTCGGATAGTCGGGTTCCATTAATATCGGTTAAAGGTCTTGTGCCCCACAGTGGGTGATGTGCGTTGAAATCTCCGAGGATAATGGTTTATGGGCTTATGAATTTGGAGAGTATTTGAAAATATAGCCTGGTATTTTGAAGGCATTTTTGGGTGATAATCTGGTGTGGGTAGGAGTGGTTGTTTAGGTTTGTGTGGTTTTGTGCAGGTTTGGATGGGGAGAGGGGTATGTTTGGGTGGGTGGTGGGTGAGTGGGTTTGGAGGTGGGTTGGGTGTGGCGTGGCTTGGATGGTTTGGTAGGGGGCGGGGCTTGGATGGTTTGGTAGGGGCCGGGGGGCTGAGGATTGAGCTGATGGAGGTGTTAGCAGATGGGGTAGATGATGATACTGAGAGGAGAGAGTGGTAAGCTAGTAGAGTGCGTGCTGGTTTTGGCAGGTCGGTGTGTTATATGTGTTTATTGAGATTTAGTATGTGTTTTGGTTTGATTGGGCATGTATTTTGTGTTGAGGTGTGTCCGATTGTGTCGCAGTGGATGCAATATTTTTGCCATGTGCATTCGTCAATTGTTTGGCTGTCCGACCCGCATTTGGGGCATAGCATGGGTGATTTGCAAGTGTTGGTTGTGTGTGTGTAGGAGAAGCAGTATTTACATTGTTGTGGTTTTTTACTCATTTGGTGTACTTTGTATGTTAATGCACCGAAGGTGATGTGTGTGGGGAATGTGATGGTGTTGAAGGTAAGACAGGTTGTTTGGGTATTGGTATTGTAAGTGGTGGGTTGTCTGTTGTTAATTGTGCGGAACTGAGTGATTTTAGGTTGTGTCGGAATGGTGTTGGCTATGTCTATGTAATGTTGGATGTCAATTTCAGAATCCCTGGCGTCGATGTGTATTACCCCTTGTATCGATGTTTGCAACCGTGGTATTTACCAGCTGATTTGTACTTGTACTGGATTTGTTGTTGTTTGAGGCATAGTGCGAACTTGTTGATGGAGTATGTGTGTTTTGGAGGTGTGTGTGTGTTGGTGGCGAAAGTTAGGAGAATGTGTTTGATGGGTTGGGATGGGGTGGGTGGGTGTATCTTGGGCCAGTGGTTTTTGTTGGATTGGTTGTTTTCAGTAGGTGAGATGTGTGGTCATTTTGCTGTTTAGTGGTTTTGCCTTCGGTGGTTGTGGGTTGTGGGGGTGGGGGTGGGGGTGGGGTGTGTGTGTGTGTGTGTAATTGATAGGTCGGGCAGTATGGCTTCAAGGCCGAGACCAAAGTTTATAGGGATTGGGTCTATCTGGTGTGGGGATTTGAGCTGTGGAAATTCTTTAGTTGGGGTGGAGAAAAGGGAAGACATGAGTGGGGAGGCCATGATGCCTTGGGTGGGGAGGTGGGGGAGAGGGGTATTGATTTGTTTGGGGGTGGGGAGGATGGAATGAGTATGTACACTATATATATATAAAATACAAACAAATTACAAAAGAGCATATATACAACTGAGAAAGATGAAAACAAACTGTGAGAGAAGTAAGTATTGATTGTCTTTGGGTTGATTTAAAGTCTATATACAAGAGTCAAAATGGCAAACACTTGCGGCTTGTCTTGTGTTGGCTTGGGTGGCCACGGCACGGCGGCCGGTGGGGTGGGGGTGTCGGGTGGCTGTGCTGTAGGCTGATGTCTGTGATTTGTAGAGGAGGAGGGTTGATTAGGTGAGATCAATGAAGATGTGATGAATGGTGGCGATCGGGTCCAGGCGTACCTTGTACGTCCAGCTCCAAGCGAAGCGAAAAATGACTGTGAATGTGAATGAATGAATCGAGTGTAGAAAGTCACGTCAGCTACAAACGAAGCACAGAGAGCGATCACATGATTAGGAAACTTCTTGAAGCTATAAATATCCAACGCTTCAACCCCACCATGAACCGGGATCCAGGTTATTTTATCTCTTCAGCCTATCACCACCTAATTAAAGATCACCAGTAATCCACCCATACCTCGTCTAACTGGCTTCTATGTATATTGTAATCACAACCAATCAATGTGAACATCAACCTACTCTCTCCAACTCACATTACCATATCAGTGTACATCAAGTCATCTATTATATAAACTCATTCTGCATATTGTTTTAATCACTATCACTCTGTACATCAACCAATTAGCAATCCAATGTATATCAACCTTGTCAATTGTATATACACACTATGCAGCTATGTATATATTCTCCATGTTACAACTCTATGTATCACTTGCTTGATAAAGGTGTTAGTACCTACAGTGAAACGTCGCACCCATTGCAATAAAGAAGTTGACTATCCATAGAAGTTGGTTTTCCTTCACAAGAGTAGATGTTGCATAGCAAAGAATACACTGATTTCTTGTCTCACTCATAAATCGAAATGTCTGTTTTAATGTTGTATCTTTTTACAATTTTTTATGATCATATATTTTTATTATCATCGATGATGTCTCAAAATTATGTTACACCCATTTTATGCCATTGCTGTTTATAAAATTAGTTTCAGTCCCAATTCTAATAGAATTGCTGTACCAAATAGCTTTTGACATAATCTCTTCATCACTTCTGTTTTCACCATTATCACAACGATACAAATATGTTCACCATGAGCAAAGAACCTCCTTCCAAAGTCTATCGTGAATGCAAGGAGTAATCTTCCCTATAATATAGCTGCAATCTGCTAAACAGAAATACATTCAAGTCTATGATATCCTCTATGTCCAGATGGCATATGCTGTAGATGAACCTCTCAATACAACTAGTTTTTGTGCTACAATAACTGTGTTTACCCTTCCAAATAAACTGATAACACCTTTTTTTAAATCTTCCACAGTTTTTTAGGGGCATGGGATACTATTTAAGAAAATATCTAATTTTTGGAAGTAGGACTGACTTCAATACAACATTACTACCCAAGTGTGTAAAGGTTCTTTTTATCCAAAATGCCATTTCAGTTTTCAGTTTTCAGTTTTCTCAACCTCTTGGTATTATTCAATTCATATATTGGCACTTTCTCAGTAAAGGACAGATGCTACTTCTTTTGTTAGGTTGGGTCCCATCTGAGATTCCAACCCGCACTCTCAAAGTCAGCACCTAATCCTCAGCACACAAAGTCAGGAGTCTAACCCACTTAGCAACCGCGGCTTCCACAAAATTCAAGACGGACAACTGGTGGTGCAGACCCATCAGACAGGTGTAAACTGGCACGACTAGGAAGCTATGAATACGCAGTGGAATTTAGAAAGTGGTCACTTGCTACTCCGTTTGTTATAGTGCGAATGAAACCCTTCACTGCAACGTTACGTTAGGGGGACACGCTGATGCACGGGAGATTTTGTGGACACGGAATGAATTATTTGTGAATTCTTACTTCACAGAATGTTCAAAATTATCAGCGAAGCGATCAGCATTGTCTAAAAGGAAACAGCCTTGTGTTAGCGCTCCCGCCCGTATCCATCAATAATCTAAATAGAGTCAACAAAACCCGATCCAATTATGAAACTTAAATCTAGAGATATATCCTTGCATATTGAATATTACTGACACACGAGTAAGAACCGATTTAATTATTGCTGTGATGTGTTGACTTTATAATGTGCATTTGTAGACATACATTGTGTTCTTCCCTGACTGTTGTCAAGAAAACATCACGCAGTTTCACACTAACGACATCTTTGCAAACACGCTGCCATATTTATCTTGAAGGGTGTGCTGGTTCATGTAAAGACTATCCAGACATGTCCATCTGAGTTTGCTTCAGGTTGGCAGATTTCATCAAAGATTGGCATTCAACAAAACCTGGATCTTTGAGACATATTCCGATGCACTTGCTAACTGCCTTTCCTTTGTTGGTGCTACTTTCACCATCATGGACGTTGGGTATCTATGACGATGCTCGAGATCTGCATACTTCTCTTCTGAAGAAATCTAACCCATGGATATTACCTGTCCGTAACCAAAGTGACACAATGTATATTTCCGTGGAATTTGAGCTGATCAAGGTGATATCTCTGGATGTTATAGGAGGATTTATCAAGACACACATATTTCTGAAATTTGAGTGGACGGATGAACTAATTCAGTGGAATGTCACCGAAAATTCAGAATATTTGAGATTCGAGAGGTCGAAGGTATGGGCCCCAGACATTGTCATCCAGGATTCCTTGGAGTATGTTCCTTATCTTGGATTCGACGTTCAACCTGTTTCAATATCATATCAAGGCATGGCTCTTATTGAGGTGCAAGTAAAACCAGAGACATCATGCAAAATGGATGTAACACGTTTCCCGTTTGATCAACAAACATGTGTTGTTATCATTGGCTCTGATAACTATAACGCGAATGAGCTGTACATGGATCGATTTGTTGCCTATGGTAGTCTCTTGACAGAAAATGGAGAATGGGATGCCTTTAATGTTGCAGCTCAGAATGAAACAGAACTAACTCAGATCTACCAAGGACATTATAAAAGTGTTGTTATCACTCTGAGGAGACGCCCTCTCTACTACGTGGTGAATCTTCTCCTGCCGATACTACTCATCTCCACACTCAACCCCACTGTGTTCCTGGTCAAGGCGGAGACGGGAGAGAAGCTGTCCACCTCCCTCACCTTATTCCTCTCCTTCACAATGTTTATATCAATTCTTAGTGGTATGCTTCCCCAGACCTCCACTAGCACCTCGCTTGTCTCCCTTTATGTGTGTCCAGCTCCACCTTAGTGGCCTCTATGTCATCGTCTGTATTGTCATCATTCGTGTCAGTAACATGAAGGAACTTAACACAGTGACGAGATTCATTGCCAAATGTACCAGCAGAACCAATAGGGTACGACAGACCACCGGAAAAGAGACAACAGAATCCCAAGACAGCACAAGTGAGATTGATGTTACTAAGTTACGTGACGTCAGTGACAAAATGGACAGATCCTGTTTCTTTGTCTCCGTCACTATACATCTGATCTTGACAACTCTTTTGATCTTCTTCATCGCCCTGTGAACGCTTTGGTATCTTCGTTTCACATCCAGCGAGAACCAGTCGAGCATGCTCCTTTCACAAAGAATTTCGAAGAAGCTCATGCCACCTTTGTACAACATGCACATCCTTGGTAAAGCTTACATTTCTTTCAAAGAACATTTACAAATTTGACGCATCAGTGAAAAAAACAACTGTTTCCCACTTGTTCCGTATATTTATGTGCTTTTCGTTATTGAAGAAGTGCCTTGCCTTTGCAGGTGTTTGTAATGGGTGTCACGAGTTGGTCAGCGTGCACAAACGTCGCCTTTTTTCGGTATCCTACATTGTTGAGGGTAATTCATGAACACTCATTATGATGTAACATGACTGTTACAATGGACTCGATATCACAGGACTGTGTCGCGTTTATAAGTTGTCAAACGGTTGTGCACGGAAGGTGTTTCTAAATAGATGAGGTGGACTTCACGGTGAGGGGTTAATATGGGAAGAAGAAAATAACAAAGCGTAATGCTGAAAAGAATTGGATTCCTTGACTTTAGTGATTGAACTCTTATCATTGAGAAAAAGATCTTGTCAGTTGTGTATAATTCGATACAATAGTCCAGCGGTTAATGTACCTTCACTTTCTCATTTATCTAGTCATGTCACTCACTCATATGATTTCTGAGACGTGATATAGAACTTAATCTAAAGATTAGAATGTTTACCGTTGAGTGTAATATTGACAGAGATTTTGGTTTATTTAAACGTCACTTGTAGTTTGAACACGATATGTTTCCAAAACATCTCTTTAAACATGTTCTTGTAATTATTGTACATGTGTTAATCGTTGTAAGAATTAATCATTAAATGTTCCATGTGTGTACATCAGTTATTTGATAGACGTGTGGTTTGCTTTTAATATTTCTTCAAGTCCTTTCTAATCGCATTTCGTGTGATAAATATGTTGTGTTATCTCTGTTTGGTTACTATTTATTTAGCATGACATGTTTTTTAAAGAAAAATGACAGATACTTACAATCCAACCAATATAGACTTGAAAATGTGCTGGAAACGTGGAGTTCGAAATGACGTTTGTTTCACAATGTTCAACTTTGTAATTCCCTCCTAACATACCATTTATCCTATGTTGTAGTCGATGGGTATCAAATAGACATTAATTCGATAAATCCGTTCTGAGGTTCAGAATGTCCTTGAATATCAGGGTGTCGGTGTGTATGAAAACTACCACTCTAACATTCTTCAGTGCAAATAGGTGTAAGAACGATAACAAATGTTTCATCGGCTCACAGTTATTTGCAATAACAATATTTATTGTGTCGTCATCCCACATTTGCCTTTGTACAAATGTTATTATGATGACATTCCGCCATTAATTAAAGGATTGTCTGTACAGGTAAGGTGGCTCTGTCTATTCCAGCAATATGGCAGCGGTCTGTAAATAATCGAATCTGGACCAGACAATTTAGTAATCAACCCCATGAGCATCGATCTTTGCAGTTGGGATGACGTGTGAATCAAGTCAGCGAGTCTGACCATCTCATTCCGCAAGTCACCTAATTCTAATCGAATCTGACATCGTCTTTTGTTGGTTACCCAGCCATGTTAGCATTTCTGGGAACACAATGGCCGATTTTGCTGCTAAGTCAGCACTCAACAAATCTGTGACACCACTTCTTATCCCATACTCTGATTACAAAGCTAGCATTAGAACTTACATCCGTGATCTGTTGCAGAAGATGTGGGACACCCAAGTAGTTATCAATAAATTACATGCAATAAAACCCTATATCGGTTACACCTACTTGGGTTGTCAGTCCAGATTTGAAGAGGTCATTATACGACGATGTCGCATTGGCCATACAAGATATACTCACGAATATTTATTGAAAGGCGAAGATCCTCAGTTTTGTATCCCTCGTGATGAAAGAATCACGGTCAAACATGTCTTGACTGTGTTGAATATTCCATCACAAGGGATAAGTATTTCATATCACGAACTATGAAGGATCTTTTTAACAATATAAGTTCTCATTTAATTATTGCATTTTCAAAAGAATTATATTTGTTGACTGATTTGTAAATAGATCAATATTTTATATTTGGAAATTTATATTAGTAATATATAAAGTTCTGTAAATATATCGTCCTCCTGAGAGGATACGTAAGTCCCAAAACATTCAAAGTAAATTAAAAGTTTTTAATCGTAGAATATGTGTCCTTTTAATGTATGGCTAGATTTCCTAGATTGCAAATGGCTGAAGGGATGGTGTAAATCCAGCTGGGGTCCATGCAGGAAGCAAATGTACTGTAATCCCCATGGTCCCTGGTGTGGTGATATACCTCCGGTTGTTGGCGATACATAGCCTGTTTTTATATTGCACTGTTGTCTCGCGTGATATATTTTGTATGATAGCGTAATAGTTTTAAATTAAGAGCTGTGATATTCTAGTAGTTTTACTGTCCTTCGATGACAGGTTTTTACGTTTTACATTTATTGATTTGAATATTGATATCAACTGTTTTTCGTCACGATATGGCTGCAATATTACCGATGTGACGTTAAATTTTAACCCACTCACTCTAATCGAATCTTCACATGTATCACGAAGTGGACACTATAGGCAAACATTGTTTGATGGGCATTCTAGAAGTTGGTGGCTCAAAAATGAAACATATGGATGACAACTTCTTATTTATTGCATAGAGCGACGTTTTGATGTAGATTCTTGCATCGTTATCAAGCTAAAAGTGAATACAATCAGATGTAGAGGAGTATATGTACACAGTATGTTTTGACAACAGCAGAGTAACATTAACAACAACATGTAATTGAATAACAACTGGTACATAATTATGAGAGGCCAGTGGGAGACTAAGAACAACAAATGAGACAGGGAACGAAGCCAATAAACAAAGGGGGTTTAAGTTGTAATAACAAGCTGATTGGATGCTTATAGAGTCTATAGTTTGATTAGTTCTTCATAGGCAACTCTGTAGCGCTATCAAAAAGGCATGCCGCTACAAATACTATTGTCATTGAACATATATGATGCGAGATGCGAGATGCAAGCCACAACCCACACTCAAAACCTTAAACATTGTGACCCACAGTAACTATCACTTAATCAATGTGATATTACAAACTACAAAAAGCACACTCTCATAACACCGTCATTCAAAGGTTCACCACCAGCGAAGTTATGGATACACATACAGACTGTAATATCGAATTGTTTTCTTACATACATGACTAAATAACGAGTCAACATTTTCATGTAGCATTTATCCTATTGTTACGATTTAATAATTGCCGTGACAAGCAAAGCAGAATTCAGTAAGTGAGTGAGTTTAGTTTTACGCCGCACTCAGCAATATTGCAGCTAAATGGCGGCCGTCTGTAACCAGACATTCCAGTGATCTACAGCATGAGCATCGATCTACGCAACTGAGATACGATGGCATGTGTCCACCACGTCGGCGAGCCTGACCACTCGATCCCGTTAGTCGCCTTTTACGACAAGCATGGGTTACTGAAGATCAATTCTAACCCTGATCTTCATGGGTAAGAACTCAGACAAGTCTATGATTTTCAATAATATATTCGGGGGCGGTGGGGTACCCCAGTGATTAAAGCGTTCGTTCGTCACGCCGAAAACCCGGGTTCGATTCCCCACATGGGTACAATGTGTAAAGCCCATTTCTGGTGTCCTCCATCGTGATATTGCTGGAATATTGCTAAAAGCGGCGTTAAACTAAACTCAATCACTCACTCAATAATATATTGAATAAACAATGAGCAAGGTTACACTGAATGACAGTACAGATTTCTAAAACAATACTATTGAGTCTCAAATCTAACAAATTGGGTTGCTAATCTAAAATATTAACTAAATGTCTACAGTTACCACAGTCTTGATTCAGGTGAAATAACGTAGCCTAAGTTCAAGATGCGAGTTCAAATCCACACTCAACGCTTTAAACTTTTGTGACCCATAATAACTAAAAGTTAATTAATGTGACATAATTAGCAAAAAAAACCCATCCTCATAACGCAACTCCATTTCATTATTCTCGTGAGCCAAGTTTGCACGATTGTTTACCTATACTTAATGTTTACATAATGTTTAATGCAAATTTTGCGAAAACCGCCTCACTAATTTTCAGAGATACATCCATATATTTTTAACAGACGTTTTACTTTCTTGGCCAACATAGAAATGATAATAAATACTTATATTTTCACGCTTGACTGCATGTTACCAATGCCAATCATACGAGTGATAAACGTCTAAGACTCGCATCACTTCAGGATTCTTCTTATTTGAAGCTAACACGCATTGATATACCTGATATACTGCTCAAAGCGATGTCAAACCCAGCACGTTGTCAAGTCAAGTCAAAAAGGTTTATTGTACAGAAGACCTCTGGCCCATATACAAGAGAGTATGTATACATCATACTGTTACACACAGGAAGTAACACGTTCTTTAAACAGTTCACTTCTTTTTACTAGTGCATTTTTAATCTATAGTAAAAGGTTTAATATATGGGATTCGTTCTTAGTCGTTAAAATATATACGAAAGCTTTCAATGGCGGCGTCCTTATCTTTAATATATTTCTTTCGAAGGTCACTATAAAATGGACAGATGAACACAAAGTGAATTTCATTTTCTATTTCTATATCGCATAACTGACAGATTCGTTTCGATTTTGCAATGGAATGTTTTCTTCCTTCATTTACAAAAAGGTCTAACAAACCTAGCCGGTATTTAATAAAATACTTCCTTAAATTTTCCGTCGTGAGTATTGATAAATAAATTTCTGGTTGAAGTAAGGTCTTGTAAGTTATATAATAAGCATATCGTGAACTATAGATCGCCAACAACTGAAGGTAGATCACCATACTAGGGTGCATGGGGACTTACAGTGCCTTTGCTACCTGCATGGACCTTAGTTGGATTTACACCATCCCTTCAGCCGCTGGCGATTGTAGGAAGATTTAGCCGAAATTTAAAATAACAAACATACTACAAGTATGGTTGAGCAAAATTGACTTTGAAAGTTTTTGGGACTTACGTACCCTCTCAGGAGGACAATAACTTTACGCTACTTCAACCCCCTTTGAGGATACAGCCACAACCAATCTAAGTTGATAATCTGAACTACCAATTATAAAACTTCTCTATTTACAAAACATATATCAAAATTCATTTAACAAATCTATCTCTTTTAAAAAATAAATGAATAAATGATAATTAACTAAATTCCTTAAGAAACATTACTACACTTCCAACTGACTGACATACCATATAAAACCATAACCATGGCAAAATAGAAGATTCCTTATATGCGATACCCATGTAATTTTCCCCGTGTTATCTAAATGTAAAAGCATGTTATAAGCTACTTTGGTGAGACGTCGTGCATATGAAGAAGTTTGAACCAATATTTTAATCATCTAATTTGGGAATTAATATATAATGGGTATCTACCACATTCACCATATACCATGCAATTTGGTGTAGAGGATCCAACACAAAGAATTTTTTTACATGCTAATAAGTGGACCTTCTCCAAACATTCATACCGCTGAAATCCCCATACTTCTGAGCCATATAATAATATTGGTTGTATATGGGTATCAAAGAGCTGAAAGAATGTTAGGTGACATGGTTCTAACTTTTTGGAAATAGACATTACACTTATTTAAGCTTTCTTAGCACGCAATGATAAATCTTTGGTACATTTTTACAAGTTCATTGTGTCTGAAAACCAGATTCCTAAATATGAATAATGATCCACTACATTGACTAACTGACCATCAAACAACCATCTTTCTTTCAGCGCTATTGGACCACCTTTCCTGAAGATCACAATTTTAGTTTTATCTAGATTTGCTGATAATGTCCATTCTTTTGTGTATGCATTTGGAATATTTAGTTGTCTTTGGAGACCGACCACAGTATCTGACACTAAAATGACATCGTCTGCAAAAAGTAACATCAAAACTTCTATTAGGTCTGGAAACATTTGGATATCATGTTTACCATTTGAAGCTATGTCAATATATATTTCATTAATGAAAGTAAAAATAAGACAGGACTCAGAATACAGCCTTGTCTGAAACCCAAAGGATAATCAAAGAAATATGTTTCACCCTCCCTGCCACGAACACATGACCTCACATTACAATATATTGCTTTATAATAGCAAACATTTTCCCCCGTAGTCCAGCTTTCCGAAGACATTTCCTTAGCTTAGAGCGGTCAACTGAATCGAAAGCTTGTTTTGAAATCTACAAATGCTACAAACAATTTATGCTTTCGTCGTGACAAAGTCCTTTAAATAAGTGCATAAAGAGTAAATATAAGATCTGATGTGGAATAATTCTTTCTAAAGCCAGCTTGAAATTCAGGAATTTTATCACACATGTTCGCCCATTTAGAAATTCTATTATTTAGTATTGTTGTAAACACTTTTCCAAGAATGCCCATCAAAGAAATACCTCTGGGTCTGTCTGGGTCATTCCGGTCACCTTTTTTATGCAGTGGAATTATTATAGAACATGACCAGCTGTTTGGGAAGATACCTTTTTCAAATAGCTTATTAAAGCATTTGCATAGAAAAGGCATAACTACAAACCTGGAACACTTCAACTTTTCAATAATTATATCACCTGGGCCTGCTACTTTTCTCTTTTTTAGGTGATCTATTGCACCAAATATTTCGCTTTCAACAATGGGTGAATCTAGCACTAGTTCATCAGCATCAGTATAGCATTCAGTAAAATCATTTTGCATGTCATCAATTTCCATGTCTAATATTGTTTCATTTGAGAAAACCTTCTTAAAATGACTAAGCCACTGTGGTTTTGATATGTTATCTTTAGCATGGGACCGATATTTAAGGGATCGTATTCCTTTCCAGAATGTTGAAGCGTTGTTCATAGAATGTACCAATTTGTCTTGTTTACGCCTACGCAAATCAACTTTGAATTTCCGACAACAATTCTTATATTCATTCCTACTTTCACAATATTTCTTTCGGTCAAGACCTGCACGAGTTATTTTAAATCTTCGTAGTGCCTTGCGGGCGTTCCGTTTTGCAGTTCTGCATTCAGCATTAAGTGAGGTATTTTTACTTATGTTGTATTTTAATTCTTTTCTCATACAAGATGATGAATCCAGCATTATTTGAACAAAATCATCAATTGCCCCCTCAATGTTATTATTAAGTTTATCGAAGAGTAGATGTGTAATAGACGTTATACTGTCATGAAGCTTACTCAGATAATTGTAAGATAATTCGTCATTCCATATTAATTTCTTTTTAGTGACGCCCTCGGGTATTAGCTTGTTAATTGTTTGATTCATATTGGGGAATCTACAAGTCAATTCTAGATGTAAGTGATCAGAGTCCAGACGATCGCCAATATTCAGAATGTCAATATAATCAAAGAAACCGGGAGAACATATAAAGTAATCATTAACGCTAGCACCTTGGTTTCCACAATAAGTAATTTCTCCCAGGGTATCTCCATACACTCTCCCATTGACAATGAACAGCTGGAATGTATACAACATATCTAACAGCAACTGGCCAGATTTGTTAATAATGGTATCATGAGATTTCCGATCTCCTACAGATATGTTTTCATCTTCAAGAAATACACAACTACTATGAACAACATCGTTTTGTAAATCGGCGAGAGGATTATTCAATGCACCTGTACGAGCATTCATATCTCCACATACCGCACTAATAGAATCCCTAAACTTCGACTGATTATCTAACAAAAACTTTTCAAGCTGTTCAATACTACAGTCTGAGCTCACGTGGTTATAATACGACGAGCCAGCTGGTGGTATGTATGTACATAGCAAGTTTACACTTTTATCAGTTTTAAGTAACACTTCAAGCACAGGAGGTTATGAACCTCTGATTCAATCATCTTACAAAATTTGCTTACTGATTGATGGACACATACGCACACACCACCTGAGAGCCTGCCGTAGTCAGATAACTTTATTGCTGGGCTGTAATAGATGTCACAATCAACTAACCAGTCGCTGCCAAATCCGCAGTCGACAAAAGTTTCCACAAGACATATTATTTTAAATTGTTTAAAGTAAAATCATCGTAAACAATTTTGTTTCGTAGACCGTTAATGTTCCAACAGAGGAAAGCGAATGTTTCGCCGGGACAGTCAGCGTTTACTGTAGTACCGGTGCTAACCGTGTTATGTCCTTGTGGGGTAATATCCGGGCCTCGGCCAGTTCCCTAGCTTGCAGACACGTTTGCGGATCATTTTCCGAGCGATCTTCTTGGTAATGATCGTCTGTCTCCTGACGTTTCTGCAGTGCCAGACATCGCCGAAGTTGGTGTTGTTTCTAGTGTGCGAGGCTTTGTTATCAACCGTCCATCCTTGAAATACCCAAACTTGATGGACCCCTTAAGCGCCTGCAACTGCTGACGTGGACGTGACGTAAGATCACTGGAAATTCCAAGTCCTCCTTCCTTGAATGTGGGTCTCGCCTTCAAGGCACGAACTTTGTCGTCAGACATATGTAGCTTAGCACTCATTGGGCGACGTCGTGTTGCATTTTCACGTTTAACGCCAAGCCTGTGAGCCCGTATGATGTCCAACGACTGCCACGTTTTGAATTTAGCATGTTTATTGATTATTGAGGACAGATAGCACAGTGTCTTTACACGCCATTGCTTTTCATTGCCTGCAGCTTCAGGAATACCGTGGATGAGAATATTGTTACGTCTGCTATATGACTCAAGTCTGTCCAGTTCATCATCAACTCTAGAAATGGGATCAAACAGAGCGTCAACCTTACCGGAGAGTGCGTCGACGTCCTCATACATGATATCATGGTTTTGTTTCATGGTGTTTATATCACTATGAAGTTCTGAAATAGAACATTCCAGTTTTTCACACTTAGAATTGATATTGTATACTTCGTTCTTTAGCTCTGATATTTGAGTGCTTAAATATGATTTAGCGTTGCGTATTTCAGATTTCATGTCCCCAATTTCTGCAAGTATTGTTGCCTGTACGTCTTCAAGAGTTGTTGGTCCCGGGTTTGTCTCTATATCGTTACAGCACAGTAAGAGCTGTGTTATGACCCTCACGGGAAGCCCGTCGCCCCCAAGGAAACATTTTCCTCGTGCATGTGAGGCAAGGTTGGATGACAAAACTGGGTGACCTCACATAAAACACAAAGGAATGTATTTTCTTTCGGCACAAAGCGATCAAATTCAAAATGCAAAAGTACACATTGATTACTGATGAGTAAAGCTGACAGCGATAGGTGTACAGTGAGCAGCAAAGTGCATAGAATAATGCGATGCGGCATATCGGAGCTGTACTCACATGTTGTGTATGGCGTGTACCTGTCAATGTGGCTGACTTGGCGGGTGCCGGGTGGGTGACAAAAAGTCCCGATTCTTGCCCTGTATGTTGCTAGATCCTCCATTGTATGCTCAGAACGTATACACAGAGTGTTCACTCATCACCACATACCATTAGAGGTTAGTAGTTTCCTTTCGTGTTGATGTTTAATACAAATTCACGGAGACTACAGGAATGTTGCCGTGTACTTCGAAGGGACGTAACGTTGTCTCTACAAACAAGACATAACACATTTGAGACGTCGCAGTAGACGATCGACAAAATTAAAGCCCAACTCACTCATTTACATATATGCCACAAGATGAGCCAGTTCGTACGTTTTTCCAGCAGAGAACATCAATCATGATCAAGACATTGGTTGTTTTCTGAACCAGTACATTGTCCTCAAATGCACGATAAACCAAATTTAGTCTTCAACGATCGAGAGATACTTAGCATGGGACCTAAAGCAAAAAACATCATAACACTCCAAATATTCTTCCTTCATTTTAAGTAATTCCTCTGTGCATTTCTGAACACGTGCCAGTACATTGTCCTTACATTCACGATTAAACCAAATTTAGTCTTCGACGACTAAGGGATTCTTAGCATGGGACTCATTCAAACACCAGGACGCTCCAAATATTCTTCATTCCTTTATAGTTATTGGTCTGTGCATCAACGACGGGTTGTATGAAGTCTGTATCTGTGCGTCAACGACGGGTTGTATAAAGTCTCTATCTGTGCATCAACGACGGGTTGTATGAAGTCTCTCTGTCACGGTGCATCAACGACGGGTTGTATAAAGTCTCTATCTGTGCAGTATGGATGCATATTTTCCACAATATGACTGGCAATCGTCACTCTAAATTGACTTATTATTGATCAGTCCTAAGGTACAGATAATCAATTATACACACTCATCTCAGATTGATAGGGAAACCTGACGTAAACATCACCTTCATTATCTGTTATCAGATAGAGATATGGAACCTTAATTACCAAAAGGTTTTACTGTGTTGTCAAACGGATGTTGCGTGGCGTTATTACCCTGGTACCACACCTACCACATATCTCACTACATAATGCCGTATAATTCCTCCTTCACCTAAGCTGTCAGTGTTAATGGCATTGTTTACCTTCTCTAACAGAGTCAGCAGGTCGATAACGTTTGGAAAACTTTCTGCGTTGTCATAATTCAAGTACGCTTCAGCGGGGCTCAACATGCAGGCCATGGTGTTGTTCCTTACCACGTTCACGTTGCTGATACTGCTGTCTCCATCAGTGATGCCTCACAAATATGGGGATGTTCGAGAGCTTCACGCGTCTCTCCTCCAGCACTATAACCCATGGCTCCTACCACTCCAAAACCTGTCTGGTCCCACTTGTGTGAAAGTGAGTTTTAAACTGATCAATATAGAAAAGCTGGACGTGGTACAGGAAATTCTGACAACAAATTCTTGGTTGACATTCGAGTGGGTTGATGAAATTATTCAGTGGAATGCCACAGAGTACTGGAATACTACACAACTGAGATTTCAGCGGAACAAGGTCTGGACACCGAATATAATATCCAGGATGCACTTGCCCATGTTCCATACCTGGGCTCTGATGAACTACCAGTTATCGTAACCAGCGATGGGAGTGCGAGGTTTGACGTTGAAGTGAAAGCTCAGACACCTTGCAAGATGATCGTTACTGCCTTCCCATTTGATCAGCATGAATGCAAACTTCTAATTGACTCTGATAACTATTTACCAAATAATTTATTTATATCTCATTGCCACGTTCATCCAACCTCATTATTTAAAGGTTCAGAGTGGGAAATATTTAAAATACAGGGCCAGCATGAAAGTGAGCTGACACGCCTGTTTAATCTTCACTGGTTCAGCGTCTCCATCAGTTTGAAGAGACAGTCGCTGTATTATGTAGTGAATCTTGTCCTGCCAATCTTAATCATCTCCACACTCAACCCGTTCGTGTTCCTAGTCAAGGCGGAAACAGGCGAGAAACTGTCCATTTCGATCACCCTTTTCTTGTCTTTCACAGTTTTTGTAACAGTTATCAGTGGTATGCTCCCTCAAACATCTACTAGCGCCTCGCTTATCTCCCTTTACGTGTGTGTCCAGCTCCATCTGAGTGGCCTGTACGTCATATGCTGCATATTCATCCAACGTGTCAACCATATGCAAGCACACAACAAAGCGACACGTTTTATGGCCAGAATTGGAGGTATGATTCGTACTAAGCGAATCCGACACCTCACAGAAGAGGAATCCAAAGAAGAGAACGACGTTACTGACAGAGATGAATGAACGTATTTAAAATGTCTTAGCAAGGAAATGGACAGAATTTGTTTCTGTATTTCTTTCCTCATCTTTGCCACCCTGACAAGTGCTGTCATGTGCTTCATTATAAATTGAAGAGAATACAGGGAGAATACAATACAGTATTTGGTTCCGCATTACGATCATAGCGCACATAACTTTTCCTGAAGTTATTCTGACACATTCTGAGGTCATTGGGTGTTCTTTGTATTCTGAATTTTTCTATAATCCGATAACGTGTAACTGTAATTCTATTTAACACGTCTGAACACCTAGAAGAAATTAATTTTGATTTTTACAACGTTAGACTTGACAAATGACAGGTCCGATATTGTTAAGCACTGTAATGTGTGACGTTGCTTGATGGCGGTGGAAGATGCATGCTTTCTTTGTGTGCAAATTGTTTGAATGGAGAGAGATGCCGGGAAAAAGCATATGCTCGCATGGTTTCGCGAACACCTGATCTGTTTAGTTAATTTTGGCGGTCCATTTCTTCTTCTTTCACAGATTTTGGGCCTTCACAGCAAATGCTGTCTGTTTCGACTGATAATCTAGAATGGTTATAAAAACTGACAATATATCATGTCACATCAAGTGAGTGAGTAGTTGAGCGTGTGAGTGAGGGTGATTTAACGCTGCCTTGAATAGTTTTACCTTCTATATTTTTTATTTTGTCATATTACATATTGGGCTAAACATGCACATTCTTGGGTGCCGTGAATACAGCAGAGACGTTTTCCCCATCATCCCCAGTATGTTGTGGCAATTTATAGCCTATTTTTGTTTTGATTCTTTTTTGTAAAATAATTTTTGGGTTTTTCAATGTTCTGTTACAAGTTTTAAATAGCGTTTGTGACCTTCTAGTCAATATACTGTCCATCCAGGTCAGGTACTCATCCAATCTTTATAATAAATGTTTAACGTGCACTCATCACTGTATGTTTGGAATATTATAGAGTATAGTTTTTACAAACCTTAGAACATAATCCGAGCTAATTTGTATTCGAACCTACAATCAAAAGACGATGACTCAATCATCGTTGTGAATGCTATGGATGTTGAAGATACGCATTGCCATCATTTGCAACTACTATATGAATGCATATATTGTCATCTTAACTACATTTGCAATATCTACATCTGTGTTGAATACATATCTTGTCACCTTAACAACATTTGCAATAAATGCATCTGTGTTGAATAAATCTTTGTTGCATCCATATATTGCCATGCTACAATATTGGTAACAACTGGATTTGTTTTGGATACATATAATGCCATGCTACAAGTATTTGCAACACGTACATCTGTGTGGGGTACATATGTTGTCATACTACCAATATATGCAATAACCACACATGTGCTACCATTATTTGCAATAAATCTACATATTATCATCCTACTAATATTTTCTGGGGTTCAGGACGATTTGACAAAAATGAAAGCAAAACGACATTTCAAGTTTACTGAGAAAATAATACATGAAATGTTGGTTTTCGTCGTTGATAATATCTTAGTTGGTAACATCTACGTGGGGATAAAACAGTTAGGCAAGAAGTAGGCATTCTCATGGCACCAATTGTGCTTCTCTTTTTAGCATATGGGGTTTTTATGCATATAAATTAGAATATGTGCTCAGATCGGCACAAACAAAAGAAGTTAATTTGGCCAAGAGTGTAACTTCAGGTAAAGGTAGTAAAAGTAGTGAAGTAAAGGAGTGAAGTGAGACTGCGTCATGTGTGTCCAATTTAAATTTAAACATACAGATTCAGGGTAACAAAAGTCTCTCCACAAAGCTCCACGGCAAAGAGGATGATTTCAAGTTTCCGACTCTCAACTTTCCCTTCCTGTCCAGCAATATTCCAACAGCTCCATTCTCCAGCTCCAGTGTTTCAATTTCAAATTATTTGAGATAACATCGAGCATGCTCTTGTAACCTAGATTTCAACGCGTGTCATCCAATTCTTACTCAGAAGTTGTTCGATCAGTGTTACAATATTCAATGAACGGTGGTAGCCTGGTGGTTACATTTCTGGTGTCCCAAGCCGTGATATTGCTGGAATATTGCTAAAAGTGGAGTAAGACTAAATTCACTCACTACATGTACAAGGGATTTGGTGGTGGAATGGAAACAGAAATATCACCGATGTGAACCTAGACAGGAACCACATCATGGCTTGCAATGTTGATCTCTACTGAAGTTTACTTAGATCTTGAGAAGCGATAGATTTCATAAATGTTCTCAAGAAAATTACTGACTCCACGATTGAAGGTTTGACACTGACGCTTAGGAAGAAGGAGCCATTCTCCAGCATTATGTAAGCGTGGTGATAACAGGTGGTGATTGTGGTGACACCAGTAAAAGTTTCTACTATCATACCTATTTAGTAATTAAGATTCCAAACATCCATCTGATTAAAATAACGCCATTGATGTTTTAGGTCGTTTATTTTACTTTCAATCTGAAATTAGTTTCCATTTATTGCATTAACTGCAGTCTTAGACGGTTATCCCTTTCTGTGAAACCAATGAGCACGGGTATCGTGCTGTCAAACCTAGGAACATGAGTATTTCAGCGTTCTTTCAAAACACTTTGGCAGTTTGGATGCACATTGACTGTTCCCCTGAACATCAATGTCTAAAAAATCGTGATGCATTTTCTGAGCTTTTATGTGTTTCACCAGCATCATTAAACATTCAAAAAAGGAGTTTATAAAATATTACATGATAATATGGAAAATTTACGTAAGGGACTCCCTCATTATTAGGGTGTGGATTGTAAGAAATTTAATATTTTGCTGACATTCTCCACCCAATTCTGGCCCTCCTCCACACCCCAATGTATGTAGCAATTGTTCATGCCTACCCAATAAGGTTTATATCCGAGCTTTCTTTAATCGTTCATTCCACTTCCACCTCCCAATCTGGCTGTGAAACATTTGGGGACCACCGCCTCTCACAGACAATCCCTGGCTTTTTCACACACACGCACGCACGCACGCACAGACACACACACACATACATGTATCAAATTTATATAAGATTGGCTACCCGTGAAGATCCGGGTTAAAATTGATCTTCAGTAACCCGTGCTTATCGTAAGAGGCAACAAATGGGATCGGGTGATCAGGCTCACTCACTCGTTGAACATGTCATCATATCCCAATTGTGTAGAACGATGCTCATGATGTTGATCACTAGATTGTCGGGTCCAGACTCGATTATTTACAGATCGCTGCCATATAGCTGGAATATTGCTGAGCACGACGTAACACTAAACTCACTCACTCATATAATAAGCTCAGATGCCCAGGAGGTATCCTTGTTATCCCCGGCATACGAATCTAATTTTATGCCATTGTCAGTGGATGTTTTATCGATTATCGTATGAAAAATTGTAAAAAAGGACCCTATCTTTTTAAAAGTAAATTTAGTTTTAAGTGAGTGAGTGAATTAATATTTAACGTCACATCGGCAATATTTCAGCCATATCGTGACGAGAGCAATTTAATTTATATCAACATTAAAATCAATAGATTTAGAACACAAAACATCTGTCATCGAAGGACAGTAAAACAACTAGAGTATCACAGGTCTTAATTTAAAACTAGTACGCTATCATAAGAAGATATCACTATAAACAACAGTACAATATAGAAACAGGCATTAGATCACCAGCAACTGAAGGTTGATCACCATACTAAGGACCATGGAGACTTACAGTACTTTGGCTACCTGCATGGACCCCAGCTGGATTTATATCAACCCTTCAGCAGCTGGCGATTATGGTCAAATGGAGCCAAACGTAAAATGACAAAAATGCCACATTTTAAAAATCTGGTAAATTGTATTTGCCTTTGAATGTTTCGGGACTTACGTACTCTCTCAGGAGGACAATACAATTCAGTTTTAAACTTAAACATATCATCACAATTAACTATAGCGTCAGTAAACACTGTACGAGAACGTATGGTGTCCGAAAACATATAACCCGACGATAATGGTAGTTTCATTTCTACTCTGGGAAATGGCTTTTGATACCTTACTACCTTTCTATGACTAACGGGGCGGTGGGGTAGCCTAGTGGTTAAAGCGTTGGCTCGTCACGCCGAAGACCCGGGTTCAACTCCCCACATGGGCACAATGTGTGAAGCCCATTTCTGGTGTTCCCCACCGTGATATTGCTGGAATATTGCTAAAAGTGGAGTAAGACTTAATTCACTCACTACATGTACAAGGGATTTGGTGGTGGAATGGAAACAGAAATATCACCGATGTGAACCTAGACAGGAACCACATCATGGCTTGCAATGTTGATCTCTACTGAAGTTTACTTAGATCTTGAGAAGCGATAGATTTCATAAATGTTCTCAAGAAAATTACTGACTCCACGATTGAAGGTTTGACACTGACGCTTAGGAAGAAGGAGCCATTCTCCAGCATTATGTAAGCGTGGTGATAACAGGTGGTGATTGTGGTGACACCAGTAAAAGTTTCTACTATCATACCTATTTAGTAATTAAGATTCCAAACATCCATCTGATTAAAATAACGCCATTGATGTTTTAGGTCGTTTATTTTACTTTCAATCTGAAATTAGTTTCCATTTATTGCATTAACTGCAGTCTTAGACGGTTATCCCTTTCTGTGAAACCAATGAGCACGGGTATCGTGCTGTCAAACCTAGGAACATGAGTATTTCAGCGTTCTTTCAAAACACTTTGGCAGTTTGGATGCACATTGACTGTTCCCCTGAACATCAATGTCTAAAAATCGTGATGCATTTTCTGAGCTTTTATGTGTTTCACCAGCATCATTAAACATTCAAAAAGGAGTTTATAAAATATTACATGATAATATGGAAAATTTACGTAAGGGACTCCCTCATTATTAGGGTGTGGATTGTAAGAAATTTAATATTTTGCTGACATTCTCCACCCAATTCTGGCCCTCCTCCACACCCCAATGTATGTAGCAATTGTTCATGCCCACCCAATAAGGTTTATATCCGAGCTTTCTTTAATCGTTCATTCCACTTCCACCTCCCAATCTGGCTGTGAAACATTTGGGGACCACCGCCTCTCACAGACAATCCCTGGCTTTTTCACACACACGCACGCACGCACGCACAGACACACACACACATACATGTATCAAATTTATATAAGATTGGCTACCCGTGAAGATCCGGGTTAAAATTGATCTTCAGTAACCCGTGCTTGTCGTAAGAGGCAACAAATGGGTATCATAAAACGATATTTCACTATAAACAACAATACAATAGGAAAAAAACGGGGACAGTATAGATCACCAGCAACTGAAGGCTGATTACCATACTAAGGACCATGGGGACTTACAGTACTTTGGCTACCTGCATGGACCCTAGTTGGATTTATATCAACCCTTCAGCAGCTGGCGATTATTGTCAAATGGAGCCAAACGTAAAATGACAAAAATGCCACATTTTAAAAATCTGGTAAATTTTATTTGCCTTTGAATGTTTCGGGACTTACGTACTCTCAGGGGACAATACAATTCAGTTTTAAACTTAAACATATCATCACAATTAATTATAGCGCCAGTAAACACTGTACGAGAACGTATGGTGTCCGAAAACATATAACCCGACGATAATGGTAGTTTTCATTTCTACCCCTGGAAATTGCTTTTGATACCTTACTACCTTTCTGTGACACACGGGGCGGTGGGGTAGCCTAGTGGTTAAAGCGTTGGCTCGTCACGCCGAAGACCCGGGTTCAATTCCCCACATGGGCACAATGTGTGAAGCCCATTTCTGGTGTTCCCCGCCGTGATATTGCTGGAATATTGCTAAAAGCGGCGTAAAACTAAACTCAGTCAGTCAGTCTATGACACACAGTGAAATTCGCTTTAGGTAAGGGGATTTATGTTAATAAGAAATAACGCAGTGAAATGTGTCTCTCACCAGCTTCCGCAATGCACCATTCTCGGTCACGGACCAATATTGACAGTATAGGTGTGTCGTGTTTGTTTGGAATTTAAAGCATCATCCTAAAACGGTTTCAGTTGTGCATATGTGTTTTCACATTTCGCCCTTAAGTCAGGGTCTCGTTCGTGGTGTTTCTTAGAAAAGTGTAACGAACACAAGTTTCCATAGATCTCCACGTATTTTCCTTGTATTTTAGCCAGCGGGATGATAGTTTGCCTGAGAAACACATGCTTTTATCTGATTAAATAGAACTCCTTTGGAAATTTATAAACACGTACACCAGTGTTCTTTACGATCTAGATGCATGTGTCATATGCTGCACAAAATGTCATGCAAGCGGCTTTGATATTCTTCAGTGAGTGAGTGAGTTTTGAGCAATATTTCAGCAATATCACGGCGGGGATCAACAGAAATGAGCTTCACACATTGTACCCATCTTAGGAATCGAACCCGGGTTTTCGGACTGACGAAAGGACGGAATTAACGCTATATACCCCCGCTACTTTGTAGCGAGGGTATAAATATGTTGGCATACATTACAATTCCTGTCGCAAAGTTTCGTTTTGTGACAAGTACAACACGAAACCATCATATCTTTTAAGTGTAAGTAAACATTCGTGCAATCTTAAAATAGAAGAATACGTCCTTCAGTCAAACTTTCTCGTCACAACGCAATTTTCAGTTGTCGTGGAAACACTATAAACATATTATATGTTGTTATTGGTTATATAAGTCTCTGTGTGTATCAATCACTTCGCTGGTGGTGAACCTTTCAAAGGTGGTGAAAGCAATATTTGATATGTAAACAACTGAGGCCTCCCGTTAGAACTGTTGTAAAAGCCCAGCTTGTGTATATGTATTTAACAAATCAAACTTAAAAGGCTGCATTTGTTGATATCAATGTTTTTGGAAAAAAGTGATCTCACTTCACCAGAGTGTGTGTCACCATGACATTATATCTATATGCATTGTAATATGGCAGTGTAATTTATTGTCAGACCATGATGTAATTTATCACAATATTTCCGTTAAGAACCCTTGTAATAACGTCAAGTTTTAACAAAAACATAGTTGTCAGGAATGCATTACTGCGTTATTAAAGGAGATGTGTCGATGTACTATATTTTGTTGCTATTTGAATCAAGTGTAATTTGAATCTTCTAGAGCAACTATAGGCAAATCCTTTGTGATATGGAACTTTGAAAAAGGTGTTAACTACCTACGAGGGCAATCACAAGTCTCACACTACAACATGACTAGCGGTTGTGTGAAGACCATTGGTCGGTTGATTGGGTGGGTGGGTATTTGTTTGGTGAATGAGTGAGTGAGTGAGTGAGTGTAGCATGCGTATAACAGTTAAACGTTCACGACGGTGCAACATGATCAATATGTTTACTTTATTAATGCTTAAATGCGTTTAATAAAGTGTGTATTTGACTGTTTGGTTCAAAGAAAATTAAATGTGCCTGCTCACATTTGCTCTGAGTGACAATGACAAATTTGCCAATCCGTGTACTGGCCTATCTTTTAGGCTTGAGTCTTTTAGGCTTGAGTGGGGTCTCCTGTTCTAATATACGCGTCATATATTTGGCTGGTTTAGAGTCCTGTGTTAGCCCTATTTGACTGTCCTCAATCCTCCCCCACCCCTTATAGGAGCAAAGAACCAATGATCATGAGTGATAATTCACTGAGGCAAACATGACACAAGATGGACTGGCCTAATCTGCGACACATAATGTCCCAAACACGTTCTGTAGGACTCTGGCGGGCCAATGAAGAGTTGCTACTACCTGCACAGAAAAGACATAATACGTGAACGATGTGACCAAGCATTTGTCGTCCATGAACAGTGGATATATGTTCAGCGGATGATCATCGAAATGTGGTACAACAACCCTTACTAAGAGTGAGTTTAGTTTTACGCCATACTCACAAATATTCCAGCTATAAGGCGGTAGGCAGTCTGCAAATAATCGAGTCTGACCCAGTCAATCCAGTATTCAACAGCATGAGCATCGATCTACGCAGTTAGAATGCGATGAATTGTGTCAACCAAGCCAGCGAGCCTGACCACCCGATGCCGTTAGTCGCCTCAAGCAGGGGGTTGCTGAAGACCAATTCTAACCCTGATCTTCACGGGTCGCCTATTATATATTATGACCAGTGAACGACGCATTTATCTTACCGAACACCTCAATGGTAATTTTGAACTGTTTGAAGCACGGGTATCGGATCCTAGTATGGAGGACAAGATGACAAGAAAAACAAATTTAGAGTTATCTCCCTTCCATCGGTTTGCATTCCCAAAACATCGGTAATTTCCGTACATCATACGTGATTCAATATTATTCGAGATAAAGAATTACTACTACGAATTACCAAATGAGTTCGGCATACGCAGCGGGGTACATAGAACATGTTACTCGCTTGTAAGCAGGGTACATTGAAAATGATAGAAGAGCGTTCGGCCAATCAGAAAACGACATTTATGTGTGAGGCAAGATAATAATTGATACGTGCATGTGTGCGCGTGAATGTGTCTGTGTGTATGGAGGAACAAGGCAGGGGTTGTCGCTTGAAAACATGACACAGCGAGAGGCGGTGGTCGCCAAATGTTTCACAACCAGATTGGCAGATGGAAGGGGAATGAACAAATATAGAAAGCTTGAATATGAACCTTATTCATGGATTGGTCATATATTATAGAATTGCCTCCGTGGTGTAGTGGTTAGAGCGTCCGCCCGGAGAGCGGAAGGTCGCGGGTTCGATCCCCGACTGCGTCATACCAAAAGACGTTAAAGTATGGTACTTGTTGGTCCATGTCTGGCGCTCGGCATTAATGGGTACAACAAGGACTGGTCGGCTCGGAGTCAGTATAATGCGTCTGAGTGGGGTATTCATGCTTCACTGCGGCATGGTATCTCAGTGGGCTAGCACTATAAAACCAGCTTAAGTCTGGGCTAATACAAGCAGGCGCACATACACATACACACGCATGCACGTCGTCATATGAGCGAAATATTCTCAAGCAGGACGTTAAACCCACTTTCACCTCACCTCACCTCACATTATATTATAGGGTGGACATGAACAATTGTTACATACATTTGGGGTGTGCGAGGAGGGCCAGAATAAGTGCGGGTGGAGAATGTCAGCAAAATATGAAACTTTCTTTCACAAATCACACCCCTATAACGAGGGAGTCCTGACGTATATTTACCATATAATCATGTAATATTTTAAAGACACCTTTTTTTAAATATTTAATGATGCCTGTGAAACACAGACACAATTAGAAAGTTCATCACGACGATCTTTTAGATATGGAAGTCAAAGGAGAAAAGCCAATGCGCATCCCAACTGCCAAAGTTGTAAAAGATTTTAAAAAGAACGTTGAAATCGTAAAGGGAGATAAGCGAGGCGCTGGTAGATGTTTGAGGGAGCATACCGCTGATAAGTGTAACAAACACTGTAAAAGACAAAAAAAGGGTGATCAAAATGGACAGTTTCTCGCCTGTTTCAGCCTTGAACAGGACCACGAATGGGTTGAGTGTGGAGATGATCAATACTGGCAGGACAAGATTCATCCCATAATACAGCGACTGACTCTTCAGACTGATGGAGACGCTGAACCAGTGAAAATTAAACAGGGCTGTCAGCTCACTTTCATGCTGGGCCTCTATTTGTAACACTTCCCACTCTGAACGTTTACACAATGAGGATGGATGAACGTGGAAATGAGATATAAATAATTCATGTAGTAAATAGTTATCTGAGCCAATTGCAAGTTTGCATTCATGCTGATCAAATGGGAAGACAGTAACGATAATCTTGCAAAATGTCTGAGCTTTCACTTCAACGTCAAACCTGGCACTCCCATTGTTAGTTACAGTAACTGGTAGTTCATCAAAGCCTAGGTACGGGACATAGGCAAGTGAGTACTGGATTACAATATTCGGTGTCCAGATATGTTTCCGTTGAAATCTCAGTTGTATTGTATTCCAGTACTCTGTGGCATTCCACTGATTCATTTCATCAATCCACTGGAATGTCAACCAAGAATTCGTTGTCAGAATTTCCTGTACAACATCCAGCTTTTTTATATTGATCAGTTTGAAAGTCACATTCACATAAGTGGGACCAGAGAGATTTTGGAGTGGTAGGAACCATGGGTTGTAGTGCTGGAGGAGAGATGCCTGAGGCTCTCGAATATCCCCATATTTGTGAGGCATCACTGATGGAGACAGCAGTATCATCAGCGTGAACGTGGTTAGGAACAACGACATGGCCTGCATGTTGAGCTCTGCTCAAGGACGCAGACAGTTTTTCAAACGTTATCAACTTACTGACTCCATTAGGGAAGGTAAACAATGCCATTAGCACTAGTTAAAATTTAGAGTCACATCGGTAATATCTCAGCCATATCGTGACTAAAACTAGTTCTAAATTCATAATACATACATATAATATATAAAACCCTGTCAACGAAGGATAGTAAAATTACTAGATTATCACAAAATGAGTTAATACTAGCTAGCATATATCTTTAAAAGTAGAAAACTATTTTTGGACAATACAATGTAAAAATGGGCCAGTAATCGCCAACAACTGAAGGTAGATCACCATATAGGGACCATGGGGACTTACAGTGCCTTTGCTACCTGCATGAACACTAGCTGGATTTACACCATCCCTTCAGCCATTGGCGTTTATGCTGAGATTTAGCCATACATTAAAATGACAAAAATACTGTGATTAAAAACCTGGTAGACTTAAATTTACTTGAAATGTTTTGGGAGTTACGTACCCTCTCAGGAGGACAATATGTTTACGCTACATCAACTCCCTTCGAATGAACAGCCACTCACAAATTCAGTTTCTCATTTAATTCACCAACACTTAAAATGCATGTATGTACAAAACATATGAATCAAAATTCATCTATCAGTTCTATTTCTTTTCAAAATTCGATAATAAAATGATAATTGACATTATTAAAAAGATCCTTAACAGTTTTTACTTTGAAATATTTATCCCTTATGATGGAAAATTCAAGGACATGCTTGACCGTGCTTCTCTCATCACAAGGGATACAAAACGGAGGATCTTCACCTTTTAACAGGTGTTTGTGAGTATAACGCGTATGGCCAATGACCTCCTCATAATGACCTCCTCAAATCTGGACTGACAACCCAAGCACTATGACAGCTTGGCTGAAGGAGGACTTATACGGTATTATGTATGCGTAGTGAGAAATGAGGTAGGTGTGGTACCAAGGTCATGACGCCACATAATATCTGTTTCACAACACGGTAAAACCTTTTAGTAATCAAGGATCCATATCTACATCTGACAAATGATAATGCAGATGATGTTTACGTCAGGTTTTCCCGTCAATCTGAGATGAGTGTGTAATTGCATGCTTATCTGTAGCTTAAGTATGATCAATACTAAGTCACGAAGTTCCATTTAGAGTGACATATGCCAGTCATATTGTGGCAATTTATACATCAATAATACATGGATCCGTCGTTGATGCACAGACCAATAACTATAAATGAATGAAGAATATTTGCAGTGTCATGATGTTTTAATGAGTCCCATGATAAGAATCCCTCAATCGTCGAAGACTAAATTTGGCTTATCGTGCATGTAAGGACAATGTACTGGTTCAGAAAACAACCAATGTCTTGATCATGATTGATGTTCTCTGCTGGACAAATATACGAACTGGGTCCCTTCGCGGTGAATGCGATACTTCATACTCAACATCTGAATCCTCCCATTAGAGCAGTTTTAACTCCCATCGATATGTATTTATTCCACAAATCAGACTCAAAAGGCTGTATAGATCTCACTCAATCAGAATATAGTCAAAATGGCGCATTCCATAGATTCTATAGATAGACACGTGTCATTGTATCCCAACTGCGAACATCAATGTTCATGGTGTTGATTACTAAATTGTCTGGTTCAGACTCGATTATTTACAGACCAGTGCCATACAGCTGGAATAGACAGAGCCCCCTAAGCTGTACAGACAATCCCTTAATGATGAGATGTCTTGATAATAACATCAGTACAAATGCAAATGGTGGGATGACGACACAATTAATTTTATTGCAAATAATTCAGAGGCAACGACACATTTGTTATCTTTTTTACAATTATTTCCACTGAAGAACGTTAGAGTTGTAGTTTTCATAAACAACGACGCCCTGATGGTCAAGGACATTATGACCATCATCACGGATATATCGAGTTAATTTGTATCTGACACCCATATTTTGTTTTCAGGTCGCCAATATCGAATACAACATAGAATAAATGAAAAAGTATTTTAGGAGTGAATGTACAAGCTCAACATTGTGAAACAAACGTCATTTCGAATGATTTAACTCTAAGTTTCCAATATAGGTTTAAGTTGTTATTGGGTAGAATTTAAGCGTCTGTCATTTTTCTGAAAATATGTGTCATCCTCAATAAATAGTAACCAAATAGCGATTACACAACATATTTATCACACGAAATGCGAATAGAACGGACTTGAAGAAATATTGAAACCAAACCACTCGTCTATCAAATATCTGATATGCACACACGAAACATAAAGGGTTATTTAATTCTTAAAACGATAAACACATATAAAAAAATTACAAGAACATGTTTTAAGGAATATTTACGTAAAATATCGTGTTCAAACTACATGGAAAACACAATGTTAAGGAAACTTTTACTACACAATTCACGAGGTGAGCATGTGTTCCGCGCGGAAATAGTGAGTGAATACGTAAATGCAATGCCACCTCAGCAATCTTACAGTGTAGTCTTTCAATAAGTGAACAAGAACAATAAAAGTCACGTTTAAAGTAACCAAAATGTCTGTCAACGCTAAAATATCTAACTGTTTAGATAGAGATCTAATTTATATTATGTCTCAGAAATGAGATAAAATAATGACGAGATAAACGAGAAACTGAAAGCACTTAAACCGCTAGGCTATCTTATCGAATAATATACAATTGAGAAGACTCTTCTCTAATCATGCGAGTCATATCTCTAAAGTTCAGGAATCCACGGCTTTGCAGCATTCCATTTTGTGATATCCATCTGTCCATATTAACACTTCATTATGCAGAGAGTGTCTATCTCATCACCTTAGAAACAAATTTTCGTTCTCAAACCTGTGAAAACTTATAAAAGCGACACAGTCCTCCATTATCGAGTTCATTGGAACAGTCATTTTACATCATAATGGAGCGTTCATGAATTACCATGATCAATGTAGGATACCTTAAGAAAACGACGTTTGAGCACGTGGATCAACTAGTGACATCCATGACAAAGACATGCAAAGGCAAGGCAATTCTTCGATTACGAAAAACACGTGTATACTAAACAAGTCAGAAGTGGGAACGCCGTCCAACATCTTTTGGGGAAAACGTTTGTGTCAAGTTTGGAAATGTAAGTTTTACCGTGCATGTTCTATCGTTGATGAGCGAAGCTTCACCCAGGTCGTATGGGCTTCTTGAAATTGTTTGTAAAAGGAGCATGCACGACTGATTCTCACTGGATGTGAAACGAAGATACCAAAGCTTTCAAAGGGCGATGAAGTAGATCAAGAGCGTTGTTAAGATCAGATGGAAAGTGACGGAGACAAAGAAACAAAATCTATCCATTTTGTCACTGACGTCATGTAAGTCAGTAACATCAATCTCACTTGTGCTGCCTTGGGATTCTGTTGTCTCTTTTCCGGTGGTCTGTCGTACCCTATTTGTTCTGCTGGTACATACGGCAATGCATCTCGTCACTGTGTTAAGTTCCTTCATGCTACTGACACGAATGATGACAATACAGACGATGACATAGAGGCCGCTAAGGTGGAACTGGACGCACACATAGAGAGAGACAAGCGAGTTGCTAGTGGAGGTCTGGGGTAGCATACCACTAAGAATTGATATGAACATTGTGAAGGAGAGGAATAGTGTGAGGGAGGTGGACAGCTTCTCTCCCGTCTCCGCCTTGACCAGGAACACAGTGGGGTTGAGTGTGGAGATGAGTAGTATCGGCAGGAGAAGATTCACCACGTGGTAGAGAGGGCGTCGCCTCAGAGTGATAGCAACACTCTCATAATGTCCTTGGTAGATCTGAGTTAGTTCTGTTTCATTCTGAGCTGCAACATCAACCACATCCCATTCTCCATTTTCTGTCAGAGACTACCATAGGCAACGAATCGACCCATGTACAGTTCATTCACCTGGTAGTTATCAGAGCCAATGACCACCACACATGTGTGTTGATCAAACGGGAAACGTGTTACATCCATGCTGCATGCTGTCTCTGGTTTCACTTGCACCTCAATAAGAGCCATGCCCTGATATGATATTGAGACAGGTTGAACGTCGAATCCAAGATAAGGAACATACTCCAAGGAATCCTGGATGACAATATCTGGGGTCCATATCTTCGACCTCTCGAATCTCAAATATGCCGAATTCTCGGTGGCATTCCATTGAATCAGTTCATCCGTCCACTGAAATTTCAGAAATATGTGTGTCTTGATAAACCCTTCTATAACGTCAAGAGATATCACCTGGATCAGCTCAAACTCCACGGAAATATACATTGTGTCACTTTGGTTACGGACAGGTAATATCCATGGGTTACATTTCTTCAGAAGAGAAGTATGCAGATCTCGAACATCGTCATAGATACCCAACGTCCATGATGGTGAAAGTAGCACAAACAAAGGAAAGGCAGTTAGCAAGTGCATCGGAATATGTCTCAAAGATCCACGGCTTGTTGAATGAATATTCTGTGGTGAAATCTGACAACCTGAAGCAAAATCAGATGTACATGTGTGCATAGTCTATACATGAACCACTACACCCTCAAATGACAGGCGTTTTCTCTGATATACATGACTCTATAACAGTCATGAAAATTCCCTAGTGATACAAGATAAATATGACAGCATGTTTGCAAAGATGACGACAGTATGAAACTGTGTGCTGTTTTCTAGAAACCATTCAGCGAAGTACACAATGTATGTCCACAAATGCACATTATAAAGTCCAACACAGCGAAACAATATTGAAAGGCAGTTCTTACTTACGCGTCGGTAATATTCAATATGGGAGGATAGATCTCCAGATTTAAGTTAATATTGGATCGGCTTTTGTTGACTCTATTAAGATTAATGGTGGATGCTGACGGGAGTGCTAACACGAGGCTGTGTCCTTTAACACCGAAATAAACACTCCGTCGTCAGTTTGAAAATATTGTGAAGACAGAATTCACAAATATGTTTGATTAAGTGTGCATAATATCTCCTGTTCATCAACGTGTCACAGTAACATTGCGTTGCGTGGCTTAACTTGACTATACCAACACAAAATGTAGACTGTTTGACATGATCCTTTCTATATAGACGTAACACAAACGTCTACATCTAGCACTGTGAATACAAGCGGCATCCATCATGTTTTTAAAATCGACCTGATTCACCTTAAACAATAGGATTTTACAAGCGCAAACTTCAGTCACTTCATTCACTTTCTATGAGTGAGTGATTTTAGTTTTATACCGCTCTTAGAAATATTCCATCAATATCACGGCGGGGGACACGGCAGAAATGGGCTTCACCATTGTTGTACCCATGTGGGGAATCCCTACCTGTAGCTCTCATTATTAAACAATTTGCATATGCAAAACGTATTAATGTCTCATTCCCCACAGCAGGACTCCTCAGAAAATGTCAGAAGAAATTACTATCACGATATCGTTATCCAATAGGTTATCATTTGAAGATACAACCCAAAGGTGTATGACAATTCCCGCTGGATTCTCCTTGATTTCCAAAATATATAATGAAGCCCATCAGAGCACTGGTCAAAATGGTAAAGATGAAGAAGGAAATATAGAAACAAATTCTGTCCATTTCCTCGCTTAGACGTATCAAATACAAACTTTCATCTCTGTCAGTTACATCATTCTTTTCTTCTGATTCCATATGTGTGAGGCATCGGAATGTTTTTGTACCAAAGATACCTCCAATTTTGGCCAAAACACGTGTCGCCTTGTTGTGTGCTTGCATATGGTTGACACGTTGGATGAATATGCAGCAAATGACGTACAGGCCACTCAGATGGAGCTGGACGCACACATAGAGGGAGATGAAAGATGAGCTGTTGGAGGTCTGGGGTAGCATAGCACTAACAAGTGTTACAAAAACGGTAAAGGACAAGAAAAGGGTGACTGATATGGACAGTTTCTCGCCTGTTTCCGCCTTAACCAGGAAAACGAATGGGTTGAGTGTGGAGATGATCAGGATTGGCAGGACAAGATTCACCACATAATACAGCGACTGTCTCTTCAGACTGATGGAGACGCTGAACCAGTGAAGATTAAAAAGGCGTGTCATTTCAGTGTTATTTTGTTCCATTATTTGTAACACTTCCCACTCTGAACTTTCACCAATGGAGAATTCATTTGCAACGAAATGTGGTATATATAATTCATTCAGGAAATAGTTATCTGAGCCAATTACAAGTCTGCATTCATGCTGATCAAATGGGAAGGCTGTAATGATAATCCTGCAAGATGTCTGTGCTTTCACTTCAACGTCAAACCTGGCACTCCCATTGTTAGTTACGATAACTGGTAGCTCATCAGAGCCGAGGTATGGTACATAAGCAAGTGTGTCCTGGATTACAATATTCGGCGTCCAGATCTTGTTCCGCTCAAATCTTAGTTGTGTAGTATTCCAGTACTCTGTGGGATTCCACTGAATCATTTCATCAACCCATTTGAATGTCAACCAAAGATTGGTGGTAAGAATTTCCTGCACCACATCTAACTTGTCTATGTTGATCACTTGGAAACTCACATTGACAAAAATCGGGCCAGAGAGGTTTCTGAGTGGTAGGAGCCATGGGCTGTAGTGCTGGAGGAGAGACGAATGAAGCTCTCGAATATCCCCATATTTGTGAGACATCACTGGTGGTGACAGCAATATCAGCGTGAACGTGGACATGATCCACATCATGGCCTGCATGTCGAGCTCTGTTGAAGGTTGCTTGAACAATGAGGACACAAGCCATAAGTTCTCCACACGACGTGAAGCAAATTACTGACTCCATTAGTATAGGCTGACAATATCATTAGTGCTACAATACTCAGGGGGAATGAACAATAATACACCGTTAGGTTAAATCTTTTAATTAACGAGCAAAAGTAATATCTACACAAAGCATTTGTTGGGAACAGGGTGATACCTTTTTACCAATCATACTTAAACGCCACGAATAAACCCCTGATAACAGGGTGATGTTTTAGTTCGTGTATTTTCCTTTCAATTTGTGATTAGTTAGCAAATGTATTTTCACTTTAGGTTAAGCCTCATCAATAACGAGTCATTAGGTTCTTTTGACGTCATCTGCAGTGTTTCAGTCGCGAGGAGAACAATTTATGCATTAATGAAAAATACATAAAGACAGCTTGAAAACCTGTCGTCAGTGGACAAAACTAGTAATATAAATGTGTGAGAATTATATGGTTGTTGATGTGAAACATATTAGAACAAGCGTTTTTGCAAGATATGCTCAGGTTTGACGAGACAACACGTGGAGACATTAACGTGTGTCAAGACAACAGTCAGATGCAGTTTACGGATATGTGTATGCCCATTGTAATGTTGAACGATAAGAAGTTGGATATATGGCAACTGTACTTGGTATCACTCTAGGAGTTACTGGGTGTTGACACAACGGACGACTTTCTCTCAAAACAACATAGTAATGGCTACCGTTAAGACTCAAGGACTCAAGTACAAGGAGAGTAGTAGATCCTACTATTTAGTAAAAGGTATGGATCAGTGTTAGAGATATCTTCTGCTTCATAAGTCATGTCATATGCTGGTTATCAGGCAAAACATAAAGCTTTTGCTGCTCATTAGATGTTGAATTAATTGTAGCTTTGTTGCGACAAAGAAAAAAGTATTTTTCAAAACGTTGCAACAAATATCTGTGGCCGATAAAACAAATTCTCTAAATGTTCTCAAGAATGATCAGTGGTAGTTCCCTCCGATGTAAGTGCAGTGCAAGTCATATGGCTTAAACGCCAACTCCATGGTTTAAACACCTGCATATAGGAAGTCGAACATGTATCTATCCAGATGGAGTAGGTCACTGGAACAACAGTACCAGCTAAAATGGTTAAGGGAGATGTTAAGTGGACCCCTTTTACCAATATCCCAGGTGTACACGCCAGGTGTTTCAAGACGTCACCTGAATGTGGGAAAAAAACGAAATGAGCAGACCTTATAAGATAACTTACACGTTAATTATCTGACAGTTCAGTTACATTAGATGACAGGTGTTGACGGTTTCCCTTTGTGCACATTCGTGTGTTTGTATGTTGCGGAAGTATTGCTCATTAATGCCTTCGTAGAAAGTAAGCAACACTTTCAGCTGAGGTTTCAATGGACGTGGAAAGAGTTTTGTCGCTTTTATTAATTTCAACAGCGTCAAGCAAATTACTACCGCACCAGTTAGATACTCTGTTACATGAAGGAGACATCTCTCTTAAAGAAACCAATGTCATGTAAGTCATGAGGACACTTACCTCTTAAATGTCTTTCATCAGGGAGCTAATGCCATGTAAGTGTAAGGACTCATATCCCTTAAAAGTCTCCAAAGCGGGAAACTAATGCCATGTTAGTGTGAAGACAGATATCTCTTAAGTGTTTTATTATCAGGAAACCAATGTCATGTAATAATGACGTCCAGCCTCAATTTGTGTGTTTGACACATTTCCGGACGTAATGTATAAACGGTTACTATCACTGAGAAAATGACACATATAGGTATATGGAATCTAAGGAATCAAACCAAACTTTGACATGTATTTAAAACTACGTAAAGCATAGCTGGAAAAAAAATTCTTTAAACAATGTCCAACAATGACACGTGACAATAATGAAACATCTGAAATATGATACGGTCATATCTACTTCCCCCTTCCTGGTTACACATGCTATTCATAGTGTAGTTTTACTTAGTACAGGTCAATGTAGTACTTTATATGTTAGACATTACATTTGACATTGAAAACTGAATACCTACCCGTCCCTTGTAAAATTACATTGATGCTACATCGAGAGCCTAAGTCCTTACCCGACTTATCACATAACCACATTTCACAAAAAGGTGTGTTTAGAGTTGAGTTGAATGGATTCCCAGACCACGATCTGTACGTCACGTCACACATATTCTCGCCATTTTGAGGTCACGTCACACGTATTTTCGCCGTTTTAAGGCCACGTCATTCGTATTCCCGCAGTATTAATGTCACATCTTGCGTATTACCGCCGTTTTAAGGTCACATCACAGGTATTCTTGCCGTTTTAACGTCACATCACAGGTATTCTGGCAATTTAACACCTAATGCCACGTATTCTTGCTGAACACTGTCACATATACTCACATATCATCCCTGTTGTGGTGTCACGTCACACTGATTCTCGTTATTGTAACGTCACATCAAACTTATCTCACGTCACGTGTATTATCGCTGCTGTAAAACCACCTCTCACATATTATCACTGTTGTAACGTCTCGGCACTCGTATTGTCACTACTGTAACTCCAGGTCACACATATTCTCACTGTTGTAACGTACACCCCACGTATTCTCATTGTTGAAATCTCACACAACACGTATTTTCTCAGTTGTAACATCACATCACTCGTATTGTCGTAGGTGTAACGCCACATCACTCGTATTGTCGCAGGTGTAACGCCACATCACTCGTATTGTCGCAGGAGTAACGCCACATCACTCGTGTTGTCGCAGGTGTAACGCCACATCACTCGTATTGTCGCAGGTGTAACGCCACATCACTCGTATTGTCGCAGGTGTAACGCCAGATCACTCGTATTGTCGCAGGTGTTACGTCACATCAGTCGTATTGTCGCAGGTGTAACGTCACATGACGAGTATCTTCGCTATTGTAAGTAAAGTCACACTACAATATTTTGTCAGTTGTAACATCACATCACTCGTAAGCAGTACTTTTTGTAACTGGGCGGTGGGGTAGCCTAGTGGTTAAAGCGTTCGTTCGTTACCCCGAAGATCTGGATTCGATGAGTGGGTGAGTGTGAAGCCCATTTCTAGTGTCCCCCGCCGTGATATTGCTCACTCACTCACTTATACAACAATGGAATGTTGCTAAAAGCGGCGTAAAGCTAAAATCACTCTTTGTAATCAGCAACAACTTACTTGCATACCATAATAATGCTGAAAATACGTTATTCATTAACCTCGGTCTGAAACCATGTGTTGAAGTCACCTTCAAGTGTGTCTAGGGCAGACGCTATGTAGAGTACCGGTAATCCCGTTCTCACTGAACTCAAAACGAGAGTAGCTAACACGCATGTGCAAGTCTGCGGAAGAGGATCTGATTCAGCGGGCAGAGATACTGTGTAGAGATTTGACTGCTGACGCCAACACTCCTGAAACCTCCCCAAACACTGTGCAACTTGAGGGCTGCTGTTATATAAAGGTAAGAGAGACACTTTTTAGATTAAACGTGATAACAATGGGTTTATTCTCAACCGATGCGGTATTTTAAACAAACTTCACGATGATACAAAACTAGGTTAAACAGCTAAGTAATGTACTTTGGTCAGTACATGAGTAAACTATGTCCTGGTTGAACAATCGTGTCAACTCAAAGGTTGAATCTACGAGTGTCCTTCCGTTGATCACTGTGCATAGTTGGGTGTTTAACACTATACGCCGCAATATTCCAGCTATATGACTGCTGTCTGTAAATAATCGAATCTGAACCAGACGATCCAGTGATAAACAGCATGTGCATCCTTCTACGCTATTGAGATACGATGAAATGCGTCAACTAAGTCAGCGATCCTGACCATCCGATCCCGTTATTCGCCTCTTACGACAAACATGTGTTGCTACAGATCAATTCTAACCCGGATCTTCACGGGTCTCATTGTGTATAGGGTAATTCCACACAAAACTCGTATGTAGTCGCAGGTGTAACGCCAGATCACTCGTATTGTCGCAGGTGTAACGTCACATCAGTCGTATTGTCGCAGGTGTAACGTCACATGACGCGTATCTTCGCTATTGTAAGTAAAGTCACACTACAATATTTTCTCAGTTGTAACATCACATCACTCGTAAGCAATACTTTTTTGTAACTGGGCGGTGGGGTAGCCTAGTGGTTAAAGCGTTCGTTCGTCACCCCGAAGACCTGGATTCGATTACACGTGGGTGAGTGTGAAGCCCATTTCTAGTGTCCCCGCGGTGATATTGCTCACTCACTCACATATACAACAATGGAATGTTCTTAAAGCGGCGTAAAGCTAAACTCACTCTTTGTAACTGTTTATGATTCCCTCAAAAGAATCAGCAACAATTAACTTGCATACCATAATAATGCTGAATATACGTTATTCATTAACCTCCATCTGAAACCATGTGTTGAAGTCACCTTCTTGTGTGTCTAGGGGAGACGCTATGTAGAGTACCGGTAATCCCGTTCTTACTGAACTCAAAACGAGAGTAGCTAACACGCATGTGCAAGTCTGCGGAAGAGGATCTGATTCAGCGGGCAGAGATACTGTGTAGAGATTTGACTGCTGGCGCCAACAGTCCTGAAACCTCCCCAAACAGTGTGCAACTGGAGGGCTGCTGTTATATAAAGGTAAGAGAGACACTTTTTAGATTAAACGTGATAACAATGGGTTTATTCTCAACCGATGCGGTATTTTAAACAAACTTCACGATGCTACAAAACTGGGTTAAACAGCTAAGTAATGTACTTTGGTCAGTACATGAGTAAACTATGTCCTGGTTGAACAATCGTGTCAACTCAAAGGTTGAATCTACGAGTGTCCTTCCGTTGATCACTGTGCATAGTTGGTGTTTAACACTATACGCCGCAATATTCCAGCTATATGACTGCTGTCTGTAAATAATCGAATCTGAACCAGACGATCCAGTGATAAACAGCATGTGCATCCTTCTACGCTATTGAGATACGATGAAATGCGTCAACTAAGTCAGCGATCCTGACCATCCGATCCCGTTATTCGCCTCTTACGACAAACATGTGTTGCTACAGATCAATTCTAACCCGGATCTTCACGGGTCTCATTGTGTATAGGGTAATTCCACACAAACATATATCTTTTTTATATATTGAATATAAGTTAGTGGCTTACTCCAGTAGACACCAAATATCACTACATCTCAGACCTTCTGGCTTGTGATTGCTTCATCTAACTACTGAGAGAGGTTGAGGAGAGCAGTTGAAGCGATATACACTGTGACTAACATGTATCCTTTTATATAATGAATATAAGTTGGTGACCTACGCAAGAGACACCAAATATCACAACATCTTAGACCTCCTGGCTTGTCATCGTTTCCTGGTTGGAGGGATCATTTGATGGGCTAGACACTGTGACTGCGAGCTTTCGAGCCCACTAGCGACTAGCTGGCCTGGCTTATTAAAAATGCTGTACAGGTCGATTGCCGGAACATTTGACTCATATGTAGTCGTATGTAAGACACCTTAATACTGCACTATGCTGGGAAGTATTGTGATCTATCTGCGCAAACGTTCATTGTTGCTGAAGTTTTATCTCAGGTCCAAGAGAAACGCAAAATTATTCGAAAATGTTGTCGGAAAATAGTGTTGCTAACAATATACACCCTACGTTTTCTCATTTCTAGTCCTGGAATATATATAGCAAAGAGATTCACATCTTAACATCTATTATACGTGGGTGTTTTTTTATCGAAAATACAGATTGACCCAGATAATGCACGTCAGACTGGTGATAAGAAAGAAATTATCTCCCACAAATACTAATGATGTTTTCACAAACAAGTTTTAGACTCGCAGGAATAATTTTAACAAGTTTTGCATACATTGCTGAAATAAGTACCCGTACAAAATACAACTGTTCATGTCGAGCAGTATCAAGGAAACAAGTAGTACGTACACCTACTTTTTTTAATCAAGATTTCGACAGCAAAAACCTTATTTAGACCCGGTATTGCCTAGTGGGTAAAGTGTTCGCTCGTCACGCCGGAGACCCGGGTTCGATCCCTCAGATGGTTACAATGTGTGAGGCCTATTTTTGGTGTCCCACGCCTTTGATATTGCTGGACTGACTGAGTATGGGTTTACACCACTTTTTAGCAATATCCGCCCAATATCTCGGCGTAGGACCTCAGAAATGGGACTTCACACATTGTACCGATATTGCTGGAATATTGCTTGAACCTTGCTCATTCAATCACTTAACAACACTGTTATAGTCCGTTTGCCTCAAAACCGATGAATTGCAATTTAACTCGAAAACTACTAAACATAGACTAATCAATGAAACACTGATCATAATCAAAACATCAGACCAACTCTGTGATTTTTTTGCAGAAGTTATGAACTAAAAATAAATAAGTTGTTTCAAAAACTATCATAAAAATTTTGACAGTTCACTATATGTTACGAGGGTGGGGTGGGGGGTGGTGTAAAGAGAGAAACAGCCAGGTATGGGAGAAAGGATGAAGGCATAGCACAGGTTAATAAATCAATGACTTTGTCGGCACTTGTGCACGTGCTTCGCGTACACCTGGCTGTTCCTCTCTTTGCAGTCCTCCCTCGTCACAAATAGTGAACTGTGTTTTTTTCGAGTTAGATTGCAATTCATCGGTCTGATTTTGAGCCAAACGGACTGAAGTAATAATGTGAAATTGGATGAAAAAGTAACAACTTGAATCTAGGCCATAAGTCTTTATATTTCGGATTAAGGAACGATTCCCGGTTTCTATATATGAAATGGAATGTAAACAAACTTACCTTAAACATCTCTAAAGAGCGTCATAATACAGTTGCTAAATGTTGTTAGAATAATGATAAAAGATTCAAGTCATAGTACAGCTGGTTTTGTGGAGGCTTTTCTAAAACCAATTATTTTTATCTGAAGTAGTTTTATTATTTTTTTATCATGATACATAAACTTGTTTGAAAATAATGTAAACTTGATCTATATTCATCTGGCTTCTGACGAAATATGAAATACGAAAAATACAATAGTCGTTCTTTATTCCGTTATTCAGAGATCATAATGTCTGACCTCATCCATGTGTCGGTCATCAAGGACTACCTGACTGAATGTCCTGTCTGTAATGAACAGTTTGATGACGCCTCCCATCTTCCTCGTCGAATGACATGCTGCGTACAGTGTGTATGCCACGACTGTCTGCAGAAGATCTACCAGGAAGCGGACGAGACGTTGCTTTGTCCAATCTGCCGCGACAAACATCATCTCCCCGATGGAGTTGCTTCCCTTCCTCGCGAACCTCTCATCCTGAAAATCATTAATGACCTGAAGATCCACAAAGGTCTCCGTCTGCCATGTACAGACTGCCCTGACAGCAACGAGGCTGTGGCCAGATGCGATGACTGCTGTGTATTCCTGTGCACAGAGTGTAAAACATCTCATGATCGGCACAGGTTATCTAGACATCACATAACAGTTACCTTTGAGGAGATGAAAGGCCGACCTGTCCAGACCTTTCGTCGTTTACATCAATGTAGTCAACATCAACAGCCACGACAATTCTACTGCTACTCATGTGACAAGATCATATGCGTGTCGTGCACTGTACTCGACCATGATAAAGGGAAGGGACATAACGTTACATCTGTGGACGCAGCACACCAAGACCAGGCTCAGTATACTGACGACACTTTAGCCAGACTCGAAGAGAAGGTGAACAAACTATCTACAACAGAAGCGGAACTGATGAAAACGTTACAAACTATCAAAGTATCAGCAGATGCTGCTAAGAAGGACCTCAATCACACCTTTGACAACTTGATTGAGAAATTGCAGGAACGAAGGACCATTTTGTTGTCAGATGTTGAGGACAAATCAACAAAGTCCAGTAAAATAACAGAAGAGGCCCTAGAGTCAACTCGGGCATTGCGGACGAAACTGGCGTCTTCCACCGAATATACAAAACAGATGAGGGGAAAAGCTGACCATATAGAGGATCTAGAACTGATGTTATCTTCTGCAGGATCCTTGAACGCCATGTTGGAGGAATCTCCAAAGGCAATTGAGTTTTTCAGATCGGGCGTCACTTTCGTCCCTGGCAACTTAGATCACCTCATCAGTACCATCAAGTCGACAGGGTTGGTCCGGTCTGTCACATTCTCCCCGACGAGGCGACCATACTGTTCATATCCTGCCATGTATAACACCATCACCATGGAACCTGCAGAGTTACCTGAAGGTAGGTGTGAGTGAGAAAGTTAACAATGTACGTCACATCGGCAATATTTCAGCCATGTAGTGACAACAGAAACTTTAAGATTAAATATATGTATACATTACAAAGTTGACGACGAAGGGTAGTATAACAACTAGATTATCATATATTTTTGAAAAATAGTTTCAGAACATTAAAATATTTAACGATCAATTGTCAAACACAGAATAAATAGGGACAACAGGTCGCTAGCAGCCAAAATTAGGCCACAATACAAGGGACCGTAGGATACTTCTGCTTCCTGCATGGCTCCCCATCAGGATGTATATTATCCCTTAAGCTCCTAGCGATTCGTGGCATTGTATTTTCATGTGAATGGTCATTTGAAACAACTTTAATGTGTTGAAAACACTTTCTGTGTGCAAATAGTTACATACATATTAGATTATTTATCACATGATTTTGAAATTCCAAATCAAATGTATGCATGCTTATCAACTTAATAGGAATATTAATGACATTGTTATGTAGATTGTTGTCACTTAAGGGACGGTGGAGTACCCTCGTGGTTGAAGCGTTAACGTATTGGCGTAGAACCATACTTACTCTTGTCGCTTGACGATCGATTACAAATGTATAATGTGAGTATATCAATGACAGTTTTGGTCATAAACATAAGTGAAGTTTGATTTTAGATGATCAGTATTTCCTTCACGATGTTTGTGTCCAGCTTTTTATGTTACTAACGCAAGAAAGCCAAGTTTTATATGCATGTCTATCAATTTTTAACAGATCTTTTAAAAAGGTCATTCAAAAATACCTTTGAGCACCTTTAATATTGAAACATATTTCCCTCCGAGACTATTTGTTTGTCGTTAGATTTAAGTTATCATTTATTTTCAGCCAACGATGTTCACAAGAAAATGTTTGGAAATGAAGTACAGGTTACATGTGAGTTGTTAAAACACGATAAACATACACAGAGCATAAAACCTATAACCTATATCCCGGAACGATGTGTGTATTAAATCATATGTACTCATCAGAAAAAGTGATGTATACTTGAGAGAAACATTACACTCTCCCTTACCCGATCAGAGGTTACACGATACTAAGATCATTGTTGGTATACGGAAGCATTTTCATTCTTATCACATTTTCACATCCCGCCACAAAATATTTCGTAAGAAGTAACCATTCCATATTGAACATGTCAAATGAGTGTTAAGCAACTAATAGACATTGTCAAGTATTTTCTTCACATGTGTACTTTATATCAAGGTATTATCTCGTGGGAAAATGTTTGATTATGTTCCTTGTGTTACAAAGATTTCAATGCCTTTACAGGGTGCATGTTCACATTTAACTGTTCACAAAGGCCCATGAAATTATTTTTATTCATACGTTTCCTTTGTTTTATCGGTACCGATCGCTGCATCTATGTTTAACACATAACTAACATGGGCCAAGGATGCGGAATACACTGAACATTTTTTTGTTCAAATGGTGAGGAAAATCAAGAAACCATTTTACATTTTCTTTTGTCAATTCTTTTTACGAACATCATGACAACAATTGTTGTGAACAGGTCATGCAGATTTACTATTTGGCGTTGCCCCTTTTAATTCTTTTCTGGCATGATCAAATACCTCAGAATGGATAACGCAAAGAAATGGGGTGATTGTTTTCATTTTTAACAGATAATCAAAGCAGGACAAGTACATGGACTAACTCGATATTATAACTAATGTTTATTTTCATTTTTGTCTGCTTTGAAAATCCACTTGGGTATACTGCTCCATCTTATGTGTATGCCAACCAATAAGACAATACTGTTTGGCAATTTGCATACTACTTGGTTTCTATAAAAGTGTTTTAGAGAAGATGTTCATGGATTTCACATCCATACGTGTCACGTTTTATGAACAGTTAATATTTCAGATCTGTTACCCATATATTTCTTTGGATCAAAAGATGCATGAAAGAAATTGGATTTACAATTAGATTCTCATTGTTTATTGGAACTGATACTTGTGTCTGTGTCTAAACGGGTGCTTAAATTGATAGCGCTACTATAGTTACTATTGAATTATGACATTTGGAAATGTTACGGACGCTTGGTGGATCAGGACACTGCAATATTATTCATGCATGTTCACATATGTCGCCTTAGCTGCTACTCTGGTTTTCTCTTTTGTCCTCAATTACACTTACTTGGTACATTCCTGAAACATATAAATTATGCATTGTATAAATAAGAAGATAAATTAAAGCTACTCTTTCAATTTTGCGGTTCTTTATCGTTACTCTAAGACCGCTAAATGCACTTTAAAAACCTAACGCCTTAGCGTATATTTGAATAGTTATACATCTGAATATGTGATGACCTATTGCACGGCTATGTGATGACTTGAGCTGAATTAAATACCAAGCAAACGTTTGCTCATTTGATAATTCGTATTTTTGAAGGAAATAGAATTACTAGCAAAAAAATTGAATAATATGTTTTGTACATAGATATGTGGTATTTTACTTAGGGTAGTTTAGATTATCAATTGAGGTTAGTGGCTGTATCCTCAAAGGGGCTTAAAGCATTGTAAAAATATTGTCCTCCTGAGAGGGTACGTAATAAGTTCCAAACTTTTCAAAGTTATATATAAACTTACTAACTTTTTAGAACGTAGGATTTTTAGGATTTTTAATTTTGGCTAAATTTTCCTACAACTGTTGAGGGGATGGTTTAAATCCAGCTAGGGTCCATGCAGGTAGAAAAGGCACTGTAAGTCCCCATGGTCCCTAGTATGGTGTCCCACATTCAGCTGTTGTCGATCTATAGCCCATTTTTATATTGTGTTGTCACTTAACAGTTTACTATTCTATATGCTTCCCAACTAGTTTTAAAAAAGTATGTGATGTACTGAGCTTTGACGACGTGATTTTATTGTTGTATAAGGTTCCCCCGTCACGATATGGCTGAAATATTGCCGATGTGACAAAAAACTTTCACTCACTCACTCAACAAGCGTTTCGTTTCAAACTCAGGTCCAGCCCTGGAATGGGACTCCAAGACAGCAAGCAGTGAGGTTACTATATCCGGATCTGTAATCACTAACACCAAGCCGGATCCTCCTCTGCCAGACACCGGGTGTCGGATGCAGTCAGGGAGACATGCCCTAGCGTCTCGGCCCCTGGTCCTCAGGAGATGTCACCGTGACATGTTCCACGTGAAGGTTGCGTTTATCGTGAAACAAGTGAAAGAAGAGAATAAGATGATGTTTGAGATAGCTCTGACCTCCACCCCAGTAGATGGTCCATGCAGTCAAGACGCTGGACTGAGCGTGCATGGTGTCACATGCTCTAAGCACAAGCATCAGCTGTGTCTCCGGGTCATGTACAATACCAAACTCATCACTGACATCCCTCTCTGCCAGAACCAGATTGGAGACTCACATGACTTGCACCTATGTTTCATACTGGACGGAACAAAGGGGAAAATCTACCTTGTTGATAACGAGTCTGTCAAAGTGATGTGCACTGTCAGTGATGCTGTGTTTGACAGACCACTGTGGGTGATGATGTGTGTGGATACACCCTCCAACTTAGACATTAGAGGAGAACTGATATCCGGCCAGGATATGGCTGTGTCTGATGGAATGTCTCGCCTCCTGTCACTACTCGATCCTCCATGTATATAACTATTTCACCAGCATGTTGTGTGTGCAATCCTGTGTCAATATATCATGTATGTAGCAGTCAATGTACTTGCTTGGATAGAAATAGGTGATCCTGAGATCAGCATGTGTTCTTTCCCTCGAAGTATTGTAGCACTAATGCCATTGTCAACCTATCTAATGGAGTCAAAACATGCTTCAAAACGTGTGGAGAAGGATTTGCTTGTGTCCTCATTGTTCATGCAACCATCAACAGAGCAAGATATGCAAGCCGTGATGTGGTTCCTTAACACGTTCACGCTGCTGATACTGCTGTCTCCATCAGTGATGTCTCACAAATATGGGGATGTTCGAGAGCTTGACGCTTCTCTCCTCCAGCACTACAACCCATGGCTCCTACCACTCAAAAACCTCTCTGGTCCCACTTCTGTTAATATGACTATCCACGTGATCAACACGAAGTTGGATATGGTGCAGGAAATTATCACCGCGAAACTTTGCCCGACATTCAAATGGGTTGATGAAATGATTCAGTGGAATCCAACGGAGTACTGGAATACTACACATCTTTGATTCCAGCGGACAAGATCTGGACGCCGAATATTGTAATCCAGGACACCATTGCCTATTTTCCGTACCTCGGCTCTGATGAACTACCAGTTATCGTAACCAACGATGGGAGTGCCAGGTTTGACGTTGAAGTGTAAGCACATCTTGCAAGATTATTATTACCCTCTTCCCATTTTGATCAGCATTAATGCAAACTTGAAATTGGCTTGGATAACTATTTTCTGAATGAATTATCTATATCACATTTGGCTGCAAATGAATTGAAAGTTCAGAGTGGGAAGTATTACGAATAAAGGGCCAGCATGAAAGTGAGCTGACACGCCTGTTTAAACTTGACTGGTTCAGCGTCTCCATCAATCTGAAGAGACAGTCGCTGTATTATGTGGTGAATCTTGTCCTGTCCATATTGATCATCTCCACACTCAATCCATTCGTGTTCCTGGTCAAGGCGGAAACAGGCGAGAAACTGTCCGTTCGATCACCCTTTTCCTGTCTCTTACAGTGTTTGTAACACTCATCAGTGGTATGCTACCTCAAACATCTACTAGCGCCTCGCTTATCTCCCTTTACGTGTGTATCCAGCTCCACCGGAGTGGCCTGTACTTCATCTGCTGCATATTCATCCAACGTGTCAACCATATGCAAGCACACAGCAAGACAACACGTGTTATCGCCAGAATTGGAGGTATGATTTCTTACTAAACGAATCCGACATCTCACAGAAGAAGAATCCAAAGAAGAGAACGACGTTACTGAGATAGATGAATGTACATATTTGAAATGTCTTAGCGAACAAATGGACAGAATTTGTTTCTATATATCCTTCTTCATCTTTACCATCCTGACTAGTGCTCTGATGGCTTTCATTATATTTTTAGGAAACTAAGGAGAAGTCAGCAGGAATTGCCATTCACCACTGGATTGTATCTTCAAATGATAACCTATTTGATAACAATATTGTGATAACTATTTTCTGAGGAGTACGGACAGGTTTTTATCATTTACTTGTATTTATGGTGAATTTTAAACCTGTTTTAGTCACGATATATCTGAAATATTGCCGATGTGACTGTAAATCTTAACTCACTCACTCACTATGAGGAGTACTGCTGTGGAGCGTGACATTAATACGTTTGGTTGCAAATTGTGTGAATGGCGAGTGTGTACACATGCTCTGCTAGTGATTTGTCTCCTGAGCGACAGTTTCTTTAACATCGTCTTTAGCATGTTCTTTGTAATACAGGATCGATAATGTTTTTCCTAAACATGCCTTCAAACGTGTTCTTTTTAATTATTGCATATTTGTTGATCGTTTTAAGAGCTTTTAATACTGCTCTAACGGGGGGTTTCAGCTGTATGGAGTATTCCTTTCACCGTCATTGAAAGGTTCACTACCAGCGAAATGATTGATATGCACACAGCCTGAAGCAATGAATATCAAATAGTTTTCTCACATACACTAAATAACTAAATAGCTAGTCACCATGTTAATGTTAGTATTTTTCTAGTGCAATAAGTGGGGATATTTATTTACAATAAAAATTGAACGATTGTTTTACCTATACTTAATGTTTACTCAACGTGTAGTAGAAATTCGAGAAAAAATACCCCATCCATATACTTTTCATATTCCAGTGAACGTTGAAATCACACAAATACTTACTGTTTGACAGTACGGTACCCATGTTTATGGTTTTTACCAAATCTAAGACCCGCATCACTTCATCCTTGTTTGAAGCTGACATGTCTTGATATACCTGACCTATTGATGTCAAACCCCGCTGGGCGGTGGGGTAGCCTAGTGGTTAAAGCGTTCGCTCGTCACGCCGAAGACCTGAGTTCGATTCCCCACATGGGTACAATGTGTGAAGCCCTTTTCTGGTGTCCCCCGCCGTGATATTGCTGGAATATTGCTAAAGCGGCGTAAAACTAAACTCACTCACTCACTCAAACGTTAACTCAGCTCACTCACTTACCAGCACATTGTCCCTACAGACAAGACATAACGAATTTTAGACGCCCTAGACGATCGACACATTCAAAGCCCAACTCACACACACATATACTAGTATGTATCACCAGAGGACCCAGTACGTGCGTTTGCTCAACAGAGAACTTGTTGATGACATTAATCATGATCAAGGTTGTTTTCTGAACACGTACCAGCACATTGTCTCTACGTGCAAGATAAATCGAATTTAAATCGATTTGCTACAGTAACGGACACTGCAGGAGATTGTCCTGGTCTTCGAAGAATTTCTGAGAGAAGTGGGAATTCGAACATATCGACCAAAAGTTGGACCTGTCCTGACACGACTACACCGACAACGACGTGTCTAATGGTACAACAGGGTACAGGCATGGAACCTGGGGAACTGGCGTTTGGATCAGCGATGGGGTGGGTAACAACGTGTCTATCGACGTCGCCACGAACCTTTTGCGCCGAACTGCGTTCGACAGGTGGAGAGTTCTGGTGGACAAATCGTCATGGTGTGGGGAGCCATGTCCCAAACGGGTACATCAGAGCTAGTGGTGGTTCAAGGCAATCTTACAGCAAATCGTTATATCGCCCAAATCCTGTTACCTCAACTCCTCCCACTTTTTAACCGCCAGAGGGAGCTGTTTCAACACGCTCAACCCCCACGCAGCTGGTGTAACAGGTTCCTATATCGCCAATACAAACGTCAATGTCCTTCCCTGGCCTTCCAAATGGCCTGATCTGAACCCGATCTATAGCATCTATAACATGAACGTGATCGTCACCATCGTCCTCAGACAACTGCAGAACTTGCAAGTACTTGCAACACTTAAATACGTTTAATACATTTCTCTTGTGTTGGCCTTGTCGTTTCTATTTACATGCAGTTTATCCAGTACATGTACTTGGTCCAGTCCCTCTCAAAAGCTTAACCATGACCCTTAATACAACCAAGGAAGGACTTTCTCTATATTTACAGACAATATTTGAAACAAGTATAGTTGAAACCATATGGATCCTCAATACTCAAAGGATTTGTTTGAATGTTTACATCTCAGAAACGGACCGAGTTCATTTGTCAGAAAACATTCCATTTAAGAACGTTGTACACAACAATTCCCCATGACAAACATAAGGAAAAGTTTCAGTCCTTGATCATTGGGGCATTTGTCAATAAACGTAGTAATAAAGATATACTTACATATCTTTCTTGCATAATGAATGTAAACTGCACAAGAGGACTCACTGGCTCTCAATTTTTCTATTATGGAATGTATACTTGGTTGACATATAGTATTGACGGTACTGGATAGTAAATACAATAGCTCGCAGTTTGATGCTCGCTTCATCTCTGCAAACATGCCGTGATATTTATTGTGTTTCTCTAAGGACCTCTTGTGACTGTTATTGCCTCAATTATTTCAGAGGAGTACATAATAGTGACAGAGCCTTTTCATTAAAATAATAATCCCTGCAGTTACGATTTTACTATTGTGACTGTAACATCTGCACGTGCTCATGAATTACTATCAAACAGTGATTATACCAGGTTTTCTCTGCTAAAAGGACTTTCGATTTTAAAATTGAGACTGTACCATTTATACATGCTCATGAATTCCTATCAAATAGTGGCCGCCAATATCTGGAAACTTGCTGATGCGGTTTAAAGCAACATTTACTGGTAACCACCAGGCTACCCCACCATTCATTGAATGTTGTAACACTGATCGAACAACTTCTGAGTAAGAATTGGATGACGCGCTTTGAAATCTAGGTTACAAGAGCATACTCGATTCTATCTCAAAAGATGTGAAAATGAAACACTGGCGCTGGAGCTGTTGGAATATTGCTGGACAGGAACGGAAAGTTGACAGTTGAAATCATCCCTTTTGCCGTGTAGCTTTGTGGAGAGACTTTTGTGTCTCTGACTCTTTATGCTTACATTTAAATCGGAAACACACTAAGCGGTCTCCCTTGTCTCCTTTACTACCTTTACTTGAAGATACATGTACACTCTTGGCCAAATTAACTTGTTTTGATTGTGCCGATCTGAACACATATTTCTAATTCATATCCATAAAAACCGATCTGCAAAACTGATCTAATTTCATAACATAATTTCATAATCAGGGAAAAACAAATTTATTAAGTGCAAATATTAAATGTCAATGTGTGGATTTAACACAGGTGTAGTAATTGCAAATATCAGTAAGATGACAATATATGTATCCCACACAGATGTAGTTATTGCACATATTGGTAGCATGGCAATTTATGTATCTCACACAGATGTAGTTATTGCACATATTGGTGGCATGACAATATATGTAACCAACACAGATGTAGTTATTGCACATATTGGTAGCATGGCAATATATGTATCCCACACAGATGTAGTTATTGCACATATTGGTAGCATGACAATATATGTAACCAACACAGATGTAGTTATTGCACATATTGGTAGCATCGCAATATATGTATCCAACACACATTTTTTTTCAACACAGATGCAGTTGTTGCAAATGTTGTTAAGATGACAAATATGTATTCAACACCGATGTTCATATTAAAAGTATTAAAAGTGTAGTTAAGATGACAATATATTCATTCATCAGATTCATACCAGATTCAGTCATTGCAAATGATAGCAATGCGTATCAGTGAGTGAGTGAGTTTAGTTTTACGCCGCACTCAGCAATATTCCACCTACATGGCGGCGGTCTGTAAATAATCAAGTCTGGACCAGACAATCCAGTGATCAACAGCATGAGCATCGATCTGCGCAATTGGGAACCGATGACATGTGTCAACCAAGTCAGCGAAACTGACCACCCGATCCCGTTAGTCGCCTCTTACGACAAGATAGTCTCCTTTTTATGGCAAGCACATGGGTTGCTGAAGACCTATTCTACCCCGGATCTTCACGGGTCAGCAATGCGTATCAACATCCATAGCGTCCACAACGATGATTGAGTAAGTCAGCGTTTTCTGATTGTGGGTTCGAATACAAATTAGCTAGGATTATGTTCTAAGGCTGGTCAAAACTATACTCTACAATATTTAAAGCTTATAAAAGCTTATAAAATCTTATAAAAGAACATTGAAGAACAAACATTAGCCCAAAATGTAATATGACCAAATATGTCGGATATAAAATATAGAAGATAAAAATATTCAAAGCAGCGTTAAATCACCCTCACTCACTCACTCACGCACCCACCCCTCACTTGATGTGATGAGATACATTGTCAGTCTAGATAACCAGTATCCCTGGCTGTTTAAAAGGGGATAACTGTGTCTTCAAATACAGGAGTCCATCAGTGGGTCCACAACACTTTTATTCGTGATTCAATACGTATAACTGCATGATGTTACAACAATGACTAGGCGGCATGTCGGAGGCGATGGTCAGCCAACCTGCCTAGTCACTGTCTCAGGGTCAAATCTCGACTAACACAAAGCATTCTCAATTTATCCCTAAAGGTCTGATCAGACTGTCTCGTGTCGCATTTACGACAGATGTGTGGTCAGCCTGCAGTATCCCGCACCTCATCCACATTGTCATGCTTCAGTGGCCAACCAGACTTTGTCTAACTTTGATTATATGCAGCTAATGACTCTATGATGGTGGCCATGATGACAATGGTCAAGCTGTGTTGATTTCATTTCCACTGACAGCATGGTCATTACTTAGAGAGATATTCAATTTACTTACTCAAGGAATATTATAAATATCCCTGATAAACCCTGTTCCAAACTGCCTACGATATACGCCCTTTCTGTAAGGAAGGACGTGACCCACGTCCTTATGCACATTGTGAATGAGGTAGCGATAAAATTTCAACATGCATGTATATTATCTGAAATATAGGGATAAACATAAAATGCTATATAATCAGTTTGGGGTTGGTTTTACATTGACTAATAATTATACAGGCAATACAATTCGGAGACTGATGTGACAAATTTCTTTCATTAATTTAGTGATGACGTTAATTACACAGTCTTCAGTATTTGGATAAGCGCTGTAACATATATGACACTTTGTGTCAAACACTGATACGCATTTACAGAGTTGATGCTTACTTAACTGAGATTTGCTGATAGCAATATCGACATTAGAATGACAGTAAATATTTCTTTAAAGACAATTTCCTTTGGACAAATTAAGATATGGCGCGGGACCCATGTTTCTAAATCAACATATTGACAGACGAATAACACACTAAATCAAAGTAAGTCAGGTACAAGAAACAACTATAGATGAATATCGTCCACTGAATAACCTGTTTTTTTCGGAAACAGAAAGTATAAAGTAGCATCAATATGGACATGAAATGGATCGTCATTTTTTTCATCAACCTAACAATAAGACAGCAGTCACCTCTTAGTTTCTCTCTCTTTCAATCTCAGTTACAGAAACGTTCTCTCTCTCTCTCTCTCTGTATCTCCTCTACTCTTTCTCTCACTGTCTCTCTTTCACTCTCTCTCTCTCTCACTCTATCGCTCTTTCTATGCCTCACTCACAATTACAACTCCCTTCTTGTATCTCATCTCCTTGCGTCACACAACTCAAATCCTATATACACATCATGTGATACATAATATCCATAATTGGACATATCAATAACATTATATTCAAATTCAAGGGCATAGCATTTACGTGTTGATCACAAAAAAGACTTTATAAGCTGTTCTCGAGAACACACATTCACTCTTTAAATATCAGCAAAATGACGTGAAAGCGACATGAAAGCTAGTACATATTGATAAGCGCTAGGCAGGGGTACAGGGTACAAATAGAACGGTACATACACAAATATGTGTTTGCTACTACCGATAGAATACAGAAAATGGACATGTAATTGAACATACTGACAAAGAAAGGATTTAGTGGTGCAGGAAAACAATTGACGGGGTAGGGGGGATTGAGGCGACACTCCTGGGGACTCAGATGGTATAACCCACAGTGGACACACTTGTATGGGTGTGTGTGGGAATGATAGGTTGGGGGCGGGGTGGGAAAGAGTGGGTTGTGGCCGTGTGAGGGAATTGGGTGTGGGAAAGCATTGTTCGGGGAAGGTTGAAAATGATTTGCTGGGTTATGTCGCTCCTCCTGCAGTCTGTTCGGCTGAACGTTCGTGGGTGAATTGACAGACATGAGTCACTCAGTACCTGCTAGTTTGTATATGTCCTCTGCTACCTGAGCACTTTCAATCATGTCCGTCAAAGTGTCATGGCGCCTGGTGGCAATAAATTGAACAATGTGGGGGACGGCGTTTCTGAAAATGAGGTCTTTTATAAATCGATCCTCGTTACAATCTAAAAGGGATGCCTCATACCGCACAGACTGAAGAAATGAACGAAAGTCCTCATGTTCTGCTTGCTTCCTGTCAATCAGAGCATTTTTGCGAATGATGGCTTGGATGGACGTTGGACCATACCATTGTAAAAAGCATTGTCTAAGTTCAGGCCATGTCATGTTATCTTTACTAGGAGGTCCTTCATACCAAATTGAAGCTGACTGTGATAAATATTAGGGGAAAAGGTTAACAATTTCTTCATCAATGTAATTTAGAATTTTGACAAATTTCTGGAATCGACTGAGCCAGGAAGGTGCCGATTGGGAATCATGTCCGTCGAATAATGGCATAGGAATGGTTGCGAAACTGACGCGGGGTTGGGGAAAGACAGCGTCACGGTTAGGGGGCGGGGAGGAGCATGAAGGGGGAGAACAGCAACGGCCACAACAATGGGGATTGTAAATACGGCAGTGGTGATCAGGGTGTTGAGGGGCAGACGGAGAATCTGAGCGGGTGGATGTATTGTCGTGAGTCATGTCATTACATTAAGATTTTCGGCGGATCCTCCAAGGAAAATATGATTTACTGGAGAATCCGTCATCAGATTTAGTAGAAAAGAAAGGCATTGAACATGGAAGAATGAACCAAATAGTATCAGCACTCACCGAGTGGAAAGTTTAAATTAGAACACAAAACAATCGGTAAGACACAGAACGTTTCAACTAAAAGTCACAATGACACTTGTAAGTGGGAACCAGATGGACCTCTTCGTCTTTGCGTTTCTTGCTGTTTCCTCAGACACAGGATATGAATGTAGGCGTTGTGTACAAATCATCAATGGACCAGTTCTTGTTTTGGCATTAGTGCACACACAATAGCACCGTGATCATGTCCTTCAAACAGCCAAGAGTCCAAATTGAGACACAGTTGACAGACGTCGTGGTCAGCTACTCTTCAGGACTAACCCTTAGTCTGATGTTGTCTGTAGTTGGTTGACTTCCGTTGTGATGAGGACCCAGGATGGATGTATATCGTCGGAGGTTCGCTCAAGACCTTTGTTGCTGAGAGGTTCCGAGATCTTGGACTCCACCATGTATGCCGGGCTGTTTAAAAGGGACTAACTCTATCTTCAAATACAGGAGTCCATCAGTGGGTCCACAACACTTTTATTCGTGATTCAATATGTATTATAGCTAAAATACATGGAATTATCATGAAACGGCCCTCCCGTTATCAGAAATTTGCGGTCCGCTGCAAATGATATTGGACCGCTCAACCTTAACGACGGGCCACTATCAGTTCTGTTGTCAAGTGACGTCATAGTTCGACATTAATTTGCTTTCGACTGGCAGATATTCTGTGTCAAACAAGTCAAAGCAACCCAAATTCCCGCTTCAAATAGCGGTAATATTGGCTTTCTTGTTGGTGCTAACCTTAACAATTGCACTATTAAGACTGTTGATGGACCAAAACCGAACACTGTCATAGTTTGACATGTTGCAGGCTATGGTCTTGTCAAAGGCCAAGGTCGAATATCGTCACTTTCTTTTGTGATGTCACTTGAATTGTTCGATGACGTAATTGCATTCGGGCAGTCACGCCCGTCAGAAGTTGATTTTGGTAAACTTACAGTCAAATTCCTTCATTGTTTCCTTTTTCTTTTCAACACAAATTCCATGTATTTTAGCAATAATAACGGTAATGCTATTTTTGAGGGCATTATCATTTGCAGAAGCCCTCGGTCTTTTTCAACTGCCCTCCTTCGTCGGGTAGTTAATGGAAGACCTCGGGCTTCTGCAAATGATAATGCCCTCAAAAATAGCATTACCCTTATATAACTACATGATGTTACAACAATGACTAGGCGGCATGTCGGAGGCGATGGTCAGCCAACCTGCCTAGTCACTGTCTCAGGGTCAAGTCTAGACTAACACAAAGCATTCTCAATTTATCCCTAAGGGTCTGATCAGACTGTCTCGTGTCGCATTTACGACAGATGTGTGGTCAGCCTGCAGTATTCCGCACCTCATCCACATTGTCATGCTTCAGTGGCCAACCAGACTTTGTCTAACTTTGATTATATGCAGCTAATGACTCTATGATGGTGGCCATGATGACAATGGTCAAACTGTGTTGATTTCATGTCCACTGACAGCATGGTCATTACTTAGAGAGATATTCAATTTACTTAACTCAAGGAATATTATAAATATCCCTGATAAACCCTGTTCCAAACTGCCTACGATACCAGTCTACATTATCAGCTGAAACAGACTACATTTGTCGTAAAGGCCCGAAATCTGTGAAAAACGAAGAAATTGACTACCAAAATTACTAAACAGATCAGGTGTTCGCAAATACATGTGAGCATATGCTTTTCCCGTCATCCCCCTCCAATCAAACAATGTGCACACAAAGAAAGCATGTATCTTCCGTCGCCATCTAGCAACATCACAGAGTACTGTGCTTATCAATGTCAGACCTGTCATTTGTCAAGTCTAACGTTGTACAAATGCCAATTAATTTCTTCTGGGTGTTCAAAGTAACAGAAACGTGTTAAATAGAATTACAGTTACATGTTCTTGTCATTATAGAAAATTCAGAATACACAAAACACGGAATGACCTAAGAATATGTAAGAATAACTTCCGGAACAACTCTATGATCGCTTGGAACCAAATACAGTATTCTATTCTTTCTGTATTCTCCTTGAATTCCTCAATGTATAATGAAGCCCATGACAGCACTTGTCAGGATGGCAAAGATGAGGAAAGAAATATAGAAACAAATTCTGTCCATTTCCTCGCTAAGACATTTGAAATACCTACATTCATCTCTGTCAGTTACGTCGTTCTCATCTTTGGATTCCTCTTCTGTGAGGTGTCGGATTCGCTTAGTACGAATCATACCTCCAAGTCCGGCCATAAAACGTGTCGCTTTGTTGTGTGCTTGCATATGGTTGACACGTTGGATGAATATGCAGCAGATGACGTACAGGCCACTCAGATTGAGCTGGACACACACGTAAAGGGAGATAAGCGAGGCGCTAGTGGATGTTTGAGGTAGCATACCACTTATTAGTGTAACAAAAACTGTAAAAGACAAGAAAAGGGTGATCGAAATGGACAGTTTCTCGCCTGTTTCCGCCTTAACCAGGAACACGAATGGGTTGAGTGTGGAGATGATTAAAATTGGCAGGACAAGATTCACCACAAAATACAGCGACTGTCTCTTCAGAATGATAGAGACGCTGAACCAGTGAAGATTAAGCAGGCGTGTCAGCTCACTTTCATGCTGGCCCTGTATTTTTAATATTTCCCACTCTGAACTTTTAAAAAAATGAGGATGGATGAACGTGGAAATGAGATATAAATAAATTATTTAGTATATAGTTATCAGAGCCAATTAGAAGTTTGCATTCATGCTGATCAAATGGGAAGGCAGTAATGATCATCTTGCAAAATGTCTGAGCTTTCACTTCAACGTCAAACCTCGCACTCCCATCGTTGGTTACAATAACAGGTAGTTCATCAGAGCCGAGGTATGGAACATAGGCAAGTGAGTACTGGATTACAATATTCGGTGTCCAGATCTTGTTCCGCTGAAATCTCAGTTGTGTAGTATTCCAGTACTCTGTGGCATTCCACTGAATCATTTCATCAACCCACTCGAATGTCAACCAAGAATTTGTTGTCAGAATTTCCTGTACCACGTCCAGCTTTTCTATATTGAACAGTTTGAAAGTCACATTGACAAAAGTCGGACCAGAGAGGTTTTGGAGTGGTAGGAACCATGGGTTGTAGTGCTGGAGGAGAGACGCGTGAAGCTCTCGAACATCCCCATATTTGTGAGGCATCACTGATGGAGACAGCAGTATCAGCAATGTGAACGTGGCAAGGAACAACACCATAGCCTGCATGTTCAGCTCTGCAGAAGCTTACCTGAATTATGAGGACGCAGAAAGTTTTCCAAACGTTATCGACCTGCTGACTCCGTTAGAGAAGGTAAACAATGCCATTAGCACTGACAGCTTGGGTGAAGGAGGAATTATACGGCATTATGTAGTGAGATATGTGGTAGGTGTGGTACCAGGGTAATAACGCAATAACATCTGTTTGACAACACGGTAAAACCTTTTAGTAATCAAGGTTCCAAATCTCTATCTGATAAAAGATAATGAAGGTGATGTTTACGTCAGGTTTCACCGTCAATCTGAGATGAGTGTGTATAATTGCTTATCTGTAGCTTAAGACTGATCAATAATAAGTCACTGAGTTCAATTTAGAGTGACGATTGCCAGTCATATTGTGGAAGTTATGCATCAATAATGCATAGATAGAGACTTTATACAACCCGTCGTTGATGCACAGAGGAATTGCTTTAAATGAATGAAGAATATTTGGAGTGTTATGATGTTTTTTGCTTTAAGTCCCACGCTAAGAATCTCTCGATCGTCAAAGACTAAATTCGGTGTATCTTGCATGTAAGGACAATGTACTGGAACGTGTTCAGAAAACAACCAATGTCTTGATCATGATTGATGTTCTCAGCTGGACAAATATACGAACTGGCTCCTCTTGTGACACATATGTAAATGAGTGAGTTGGGCTTCAAATGTGTCGATCGTCTACTGCGACGTCTAAAATTTGTTATGTCTAGGCTGTAGAGACAACGTGCTGGTAAGTGAGTGAGCTGGGTTTGACATCGCTTTGAGCAGTATGTCGGATATATCAATGCGTGTCAGCTTCAAATAGGAGGAATCCTGAAGTGATGCGGTTCTTAAACGTTTATCACTTGTATGATTGGCATTGGTAGCATGACAATATATGTATCCAACACAGATGCAATTGTTGCAAATATTTGTAGCATGGCAATATATGGATGCAACACAGATGTAGTTACATGCATTGCAAATATTGGTAGCAGGACAATATATGTATCCAACACACATGTAGTTGTTGCAAATAATGGTAGCACGGCGACATATGTATCCAACACAGATGTATTCAACACAGATGTTATTTATTGCAAATGTAGTTAAGATGACAATATATGCATTCATAGTACTTGCAAATGATGGCAATGCGTATATTCGTCATCCATAGCATTCACGACGATGGTTGAGTAAGTCAAGTATTTGTTGTCATTTCAACGTTGGCTAAGAAAGAAAAACGTCTGTTAAAAATATATGGATGGATTATAAATCCCGTCGTTAATGCACAGACCAATAACTATAAAGGAATGAAGAATATTTGGAGTGACCTGATGTTTTTAGCTATAAGTCCCACGCTAAGAATCTCTCGATCGTCAAAGACTAAATTCGGTTTAACATGCATGTAAGGACAATGTACAGGTTCAGAAAACAACCAATGTCTTGATCATGATTTGATGTTCTCTACTGGACAAACATACGAACTGGCTCCTCTTGTGACACATATGTAAATGAGTGAGTTGGGCTTTAAATGTGTGGATCGTCTACTGCGACGCCTTAAATTTGTTATGTCTGGTCTGTAGAGACAACGTGTGGGTTTGACATCGCCTTGAGCAGTATGTCAGGTATATCAATGCGTGGCAGCTTCAAATAGGAGGAAATCCTGAAGTGATGCGGTTCTTAAACGTTTATCACTTGTGTGATTGGCACTGGCATTTCAACGTTGACTGGATTATCCTCCAAGAAAGAGAAATTTCTGTTAAAATATATGGATGTATCTCTGAAAATCAGTGAGGCGGTTTTCGCGAATTTGCATTAAACATTATGTAAACATTAAGTATAGGTAAACAATCGTGCAATCTTGGATTACGAGAATTACGTGATGTATTGGCGTCAGTGCGCCATTCTAGTCTGCCCCTCGTAATCGAACAATTTTGCGTTACGTCACAATGTAAGCGACGTCACGATGCATGTCAGTTGTCATCGCCTCGTACAGCTTCCTACAGTAAACTATTCCGTTGCATCCCGTTTCTTGGTTTGCAGTTGCTTCACGCAGATAACATTATGTTTATGCTTCCCGACGGTTAAAATGTCTTGTCGACTCACACGTTTTCAGCGACTTGGGCCTAACGTTCGCAATGTTTACATTCCCACAATGCAATCGTGGAATGTCGCTTGACTAATCAGCTTCATCTGGATGTACTGATCTAAACTTACGTTGGTAGTAGAAATGCGACGTTCATATTGCCCCATATGGTTTACGTTAATCACAGATGTAATGAAAATAATTTGGAGAAGATATTTAATCCGAACGTAAACCGTCATCAAACTGTTTATCATTTGTTTAATTCTGGTAACGTTCGTCTTAACGTAGGGGGCAAACACATCAATAGAACGGCGCGCCAGTTAGCCCTGTGCGAGGATTCTTAATTTAGGTCACCGACACAGTCGTTTGTTGTATAGGGGCTACTTGGGGACTAAATCGTCCATTTTGAATTTATAATGAGACACCTGGACACCTGGTGTGTCTATAGTTAGATGGTGAGTCTTTGTCTCAGGTCTATAGTGAGATCTATGGTGTGAACATCTGGTGTGTCTATTTTTAGAATAATAAAAGGTCCCCCATGAACAGCCCTCCATACACAGTTTCAGTCACTACACCTAGTGATTACACATTGTGGATATACCAGTGTATTTCTTATGGTATTACTAATCAACCTTGGATTATACTGTGTGATTCACTGGGTTTATATTTTCAATAGCTCAGCCCCTTAACTACACATCTCTGGAGTAATTAAACATTGTGTATATTTCTCACTGGATTACAAAACATCTTTGGATTATACAATAGAGTCACTACACATTGTACTAACGAATCTTTAAATCTCAACACAATAAACACAGTCCAATCATAATCAGAACTTTTCCCTAGATTCATCGTTTTCTTCTATACTATAGCTTGCATAAAACCAATTTTAGTGCGTAGATGTACTCGCATTGTTAACATGTGTACTCACGATACTGTCGTCAACAACATTATTCACACAATACGTTCATACGCAAAAATACTCACAAATTAGAATAGAGAATGATCCATCACATAAATTCCACACCTACTGTGCTGTTTTAAACATGAAACCGCCAGAATACCTAAACACGCACAGCACAACATACCGGCTGCACACGGCGGTGAACAAAGAGCATTCAAGCTTGGCGCCAACAGCCCCTGCCTAAAACCGGTTCTGTCAAACCGGTTTCAGTGAAACTTGGTCAAAACGGTTCGCAAACGGTTCTGACTCAAAATGGCTACATGTCCAAACCGGCCACATGTCCAAAACGGCTTTGTAGACCACAAATGGATTTACAACACTAGTGTAATAGCTTATGTATTTATAAACCGTTTATATATATGTATATAAATATATTCATTACAGATCATTAAAATTGTTGTTGTATTCAATACAATGAACTGTAACAGTTGTTATCTTCAATACCATGAACTGAAACAGTGGTTACATTGTATTCAATCAACAGGAATGACGATTAAACTGAAACTTGTATGTCTGATAATAGTATGATCATGTTAAGAATATGTGGATTCAGTGAAATACGGTTGAAATTGGTATTATAAAAACCAAGAATTGTACAACAGTTGTCAAATGTCAATCCTACAGGAATACATTCAGTGAGTTTAGTACACTCTCAGCAGCTCTATGGAGGTGGTCTGTACATAATGTACATAATCGAGCCTGGACCAGACAATCCAGTGATCAGCAGCATGAGCGTCATTCTACACCATGTGCCATGTGTCAACCAGCGAGCCTGACCACTGGATCCCCCTTAGTCGCCTCTTATGACAAGCATGGGTTACTGAAGGGTAACCCAGAGGTACAATACATTAAGAAACAAGAGAGATATACAGATTTCATTGTTTATTAGCTCCGTTTCGAATGAGTAGACATTAGGATAGGAGCTCTCCCAAATGCCTACTTTACATCTGTTGTCTTATTACCCTTCATCATCATCCACCTGTCCTTCACTCTCTTCATCAGATGTTATGTCTTCATCTTCGGTCATGCCTTTGACCCAAGACTTATATTGGTACAATTTTGAAATCACTTCATGATACATATTATTTGTGTCTTTTACTTGTTTCAGTATTCCTTCTGTCTTTGGACCATACTGCATATGGTACAGATAAGTAATAAATCGGGCATACGTCTCTTTAAACGTGCTCCACATCAATTTGTTCAGTTTGGCTTGAATCATGTCTTCGTTTAAACCTCTTTTTATGTACAGCTGTCGTTTCTCATCCAAAAAGTCTTTATTCAGCTCACGCGTACGTGAATACATTTGTCTTATACCTTGCTCTTCGAGATCAACCATCTTATTTTTCCTGTTGTGTGTGACATCGCTTAATGATTCAACATCATCGTCCTCATTTTCCATTTCAGGACATTGTTTATCGTGTAAATGTCTTTGTAAATTATGGTTAGTGCTAAACACTTGACCACAATAGTCACAATCCGACAGAGGACGTGATCTCTTTACAGGTGAGAAGTTGTTGTCTTCCTCCCACTGCCTTTTCACTTGGGGTATCCCAGGAGGACGCACTGAAGACTTTTCGGGACACCAGTTTCTTCTGTGTTTTTGCAAATCTTGCACATCTTGAAACACGAGTCCACAGGCATCACAAGATGGCATGGTTGAGAGGTTGTCTTCACAAAGTCGCCTATGGGGAGGCGTTTGGGGTTTTAGATCAACCAACAAGTAGCCATAAGGCTTCTGGGTAGCCCTTTGAAACAGCTCAATGAAATGGTCTGTGTTACCTGGATACATTTGCCTCGCCAAAGTCATGATGGGTTGTTGATCGATAGGGTTGTTGAACAGAAGCAGATAATGACAGTTTCTTCGTTGTGTGGGATCCTTACTGAAATACAAATTCTGGTTCAAGGCGATCACTGAGAGATTACGATGATGACTTCCTTCCGTAAACAGATCTGTAATGCGTGGATCTTTGCTGGCAGTAGACATTAAGTCATCGAGGATAACCACGTTCACCACATGGGGGGTCTAGAAATGCATCCTTTTCGAGATCAGAAGGAATGCCTTGATGAAATTCCACATAGGGATAAACATGGGTTTGAATGGCATTATACAAGGGCTGCCATCGTTTGTAGAGCCATATAATACGTTCAGGATAAGGTTTAATGTTCATCCTTTCTAGAATCTGTTTCACTAAGTAGGTTTTCCCACAGGAGGTTGGCCCTGAGACAATCATGGTTAATGGATGTCGCAACCTACATTCTTCCAATGACTTGGTAATACTTTCTGATGAATGCGGTTGCTGCTGCTGCTGCTGCTGCTGCTGTGGTGGTGGTGGTGGTGGTGGTGGCTGCTGCTGCTGCTGCTGCTGCTGCTGCTGCTGCTTGATATCTTTTGGATGTTTTGTTCGAATATGACGGGACAAGTCATGAGCCCAAATATATTGTTTGGAGCATACGGGACAGGGATGCATAATGATGTTCACACGTCAACAGTCCTACTACAAATGACACATTTAGCCTTTCGTCTCTATTTAAAAATATGTTTTCATTCGTTTTTTGTTTTCCCTATTGACGGCACTTTCCCTTTCTCTCTTCAACTTGGCTTTAGCTTGTTCGACCACTTGTTGAGTAGGGGTAACGAAATTAATCTTAGGTTGTTCTGTGGTTTCTGGTTTTTGTTTGTCTTTCTTCCACTCTGGATCATACAGTTCCAAATATCGATCGACAGACAACATGGCAGATTTTTCTCCTCCACGTGTTATGGAATGATAAGGGTCTCCTTTCCCTTCAGCCCTGAGCATGTATAATCGTGTCCATTTTTCAGCATCCGGTACGAAGAGTTTGTATCGTGGATTATTCATGATGAAAACGGCCTGAGGTGATGCGTCACTGTCACTGGTCCACGGCTAAATGAAGTTAGATAGCCCTTGTGGCCTGTTATATAGATATATTCATTGACCTTGGTATAGCTTTCAACATCACTGCCAGGATGGTTTGGATGCACTACTATGACAAACTAAACCGGGTGTACCAAACATACTAAGCCAATGCTCTATCAAACAACCAGGCATTTTGAATGGCCTCATCTCTAAGTGCATTGACAAACTGTGGTTTCAAAACAAATGCTACGATTGGCATGTTACTGGCAAAAAGACTCTTCCACATACTGTCTGTCGTCCACAGGGGGTGAACTAATCTTCGTAACACCGCTAGATGGTTATTTCTATCATTTTTCCTCAGGAAACGACGCCTTTCATATCGAGTCACTGGTAATCTTCCCTTTAATAACCTATTGATAATACCATTGATGGCAAGAATCTGTTCTCTGTTCATTTCTAAGATGTCTTGTTGAATCTCCTCAATGCCTTGAAACATTAACATGAACCTTAAAAAATTCGTAATGTTTTAACACGTACCTAGCCATACTATTTCTAGCAAACAAACTCTCATCGTGGTTGGGATCTCAGTGAGATAAGTATTTGAGTAAACCTCTATTTATACTATACATAGACAACCAAGGCAGACTTACTCTTAACATTGATTTATTTCCAATAGTCACACATTATACATCACACTCTTGTTTGCAAAACCACATGACTACCAACGGGTCACCTCTTTCTGAGGTACTCCCACCAGGGCCAAATACGGACAATCTGGAGACCATTTTTCATGTTCGGCCCAGGGATCATCATCTACTTCCCAGTTCTTGAGAACGAGACCACATTGAAACCACTTGCAAGCGTCCCCTCTGATTAAGTACACAAATCCTGCCTGAACCATTTGACTAGGACTCTGTTTCATCTGCACTGGCCAGTCTTTAAACGAATCGAGTCTTTTCTGGAATGAAGTCCATTCAGTCTTGATTGCACAGCAATCGGCAACGACAGTCTTGTCGAACGGGTAATGTCCACACACATCCATGATATCCCAGACCAATGGCAACACGTACGCACAGTACAACGTCTAAACCAAGAATGGCCAGTAACTGTAGGCACTAGGGTTGCAAAAGGAACACTGGTAGTATATCCACAATGTGTAATCACTAGGTGTAGTGACTGAAACTGTGTATGGAGGGCTGTTCATGGGGACCTTTTATTATTCTAAAAATAGACACACCAGATGTTCACACCATAGATCTCACTATAGACCTGAGACAAAGACTCACCATCTAACTATAGACACACCAGGTGTCCAGGTGTCTCATTATAAATTCAAAATGGACGATTTAGTCCCCAAGTAGCCCCTATACAACAGTCGTTTGTTTTCTGCCTTAGATTAATCGTAATTATCCTTAGAAAGTAGTACATTTGGCATCTTAGAAAAGAAATACAGTTCGCTCTACCACCATGTACAGTGTAATAAAGCACACTTTCGCCCTGAACTATTATAATTAAAGCACGAGGACGCTTGCGTCCGAGTGCTTTAACGTTATAATAGTTCAGGGCCCTATTATTCAGGGCCCTGAACTATTACAACGTTAAAGCGTCCTGTAATAGTTCAGGGCGAAAGTGTGCTTTAGACCACTGTGCATGGTGGTAGAGCGATCTGTATTTCTTAATTATGTCACATTAATGGACTATTGTTTGATTAAGTGTGTACAATATCTCCTGTTCATCAAAGTGTCACAGTAACATTGCGTTGCGTGGCTTTAACTTGACTATACCAACACAAAATTTAGACTGTTTGCCATGATCTACATCTAGCACTGTGAATAAAAGCGGCATCCATCATGTTTTTCAAATCGACCTGATTCACCTTAAACAATAGGATTTTACAAGCGCGAACTTCAGTCACTTCATTCACTTTCTATGAGTGAGTGATTTTAGTTTTATACCGCTCTTAGAAATATTCCATCAATATCACGGCGGGGGACACGGCAGAAATGGGCTTCACACATTGTACCCATGTGGGGAATCCCTACCTGTAGCTCTCATTATTAAACAATTTGCATATGCAAAACGTATTAATGTCTCATTCCCAACAGCAGGACTCCTCAGAAAATGTCAGAAGAAATTACTATCACGATATCGTTATCCAGTAGGTTATCATTTGAAGATACAACCCAAAGGTGTATGGCAATTCCTGCTGGCTTCTCCTTGATTTCCTAAATATATAATGAAGCCCATCAGAGCACTGGTCAAAATGGTAAAGATGAGCAAGGAAATATAGAAACAAATTCTGTCCGTTTCCTCGCTTAGACGTATCAAATACAAACTTTCATCTCTGTCAGTTACATCATTCTTTTCTTCTGATTCCATATGTGTGAGGCATCGGAATGTTTTTGTACCTCCAATTTTGGCCAAAACACGTGTCACCTTGTTGTGTGCTTGCATATGGTTGACACGTTGGGTGAATATGCAGCAACTGACGTACAGGCCATTCAGATGGAGCTGGACGCACACATAGAGGGAGGTGAAAGATGTGCTGGTGTTAGGTCTGGGTTAGCATACCACTAACAAGTGTTACAAAAACGGTGAAGGACAAGAAAAGGGTGACTGATATAGACAGTTTCTCGCCTGTTTCCGCCTTAACCAGGAACACGAATGGGTTGAGTTTGGAGATGATCAAGATTGGCAGGACAAGATTCACCACATAATACAGCGATTGTCTCTTCAGACTGATGGAGACGCTGAACCAGTGAAGATTAAACAGGCGTGTCATTTCAGTGTTATTTTGTTCCATTATTTGTAACACTTTCCACTCTGAACTTTCACCAATGGAGAATTCATTTGCAGCGAAATGTGGTATATATAGTTCATTCAGGAAATAGTTATCCGAGCCAATTACAAGTCTTTATTCATGCTGATCAAATGGGAAGGCAGTAATGATCATCTTGCAAAATGTCTGTGCTTTCACTTCAACGTCAAACCTCGCACTGCCGTCGTTAGTTACGATAACTGGTAGTTCATCAGAGCCGAGGTATGGAACATAAGCAAGTGTGTCCTGTATTACAATATTCGGCATCCAGATCTTGTTCCGCTCAAATCTGAGATGTGTAGTATTCCTGTACTCCGTGGGATTCCACTGAATCATTTCATCAACCCATTTGAATGTCAACCAAAGATTGGTAGTAAGGATTTCCTGCACCACATCTAACTTGTCTATGCTGATCACTTGGACACTCACATTGACAGAGAGGTTTCGGAGTGGTAGGAGCCATGGGTTGTAGTGCTGGAGGAGAGACGCAGGAAGCTCTCGAACATCCCCATATTTGCAAGGCATTGCTGATGGCAACAGCAGTATCAACAACGTGAACTTGGTTAGGAATCACATCATGGTCTGCATGTCTAGCTCTGTTGAAGGTTGCTTGAACTATATGATCACACGAACTGTGAGTTCTCCACACGTTGTGAGGCAAATAACTGACTCCATTAGTATAGCTTGACGTCGTCATAAATACTACATTACTTCGGGAGTAAGAGCAAATATACGCCATTAGGTAATCTCTTAATTAACGCGCTGAAGGTGATATCCACACAAAACATTTGGTAGGAAAACTGCTATACCTTTTTATCAATCAAGCTTACACGCCACGAATAAACACAATATCATAGGGTGATGTAGGTCGTGTATTTTCCTTTTAATTTGTGATGATTTAGCAACTGCTTGTATTTTGAGCCTAGTCAATAACGAGTCATTAAGTTCTCGTAATGTCCGCTAGGCAATGTTCTATGCATTAATAATCAATACATAAACGCATGTCATCATGGACAAAACTGTGAATGTGTCCTGATGTCCAAAGCCATACTTCTAATGATATGAATGTGTTTAAATACGTTACATTCTGGATGGAGGGACAGTGTGCTGGTACCTGCCAGAATGCAGTCAGCCTTGCTCTGATCATGCGTAATGTCGTCAGCAAATTATCTACCAGACACGGGGTTGGGGTGGGGGTTGGTAAAAGCCCGACGTTGGAACATCATCTATAAGGAAAAATGGTAGTGAATATTATTTCAGGCAATGTGACCTGTAAGGAAAATTAAACGTTACCTTAAGTAGACAAGTGCACAATCCAAACATGTTCACCCATCCAAGTACTGTGCAGTTTACGTATATGTGTATATCCGTGTAATGTGAAAAGAAGTTAGATATACAGTCAAATACCGATGAGTCGAATGCCGGTGTCTAAAATATTATGCATAAATCGCAGTACCTGTCGGTCCCGACCATTCCCTGTTATAGTTGTCATCATTTGATTTCCGGTTACACGAATTCGTCTCATAAATACACACGATGACTCGAGAAGGAAATTTGGTCCCATGAGATTCAAACAACAACAATCTTGTATACATAAGCCGAAGTCAGTCAATGAGAAGTTGATTGGTGTAGCAAACTGATCCAATTAACAAACAAGCGCGGCTCACACCTTTCCGCCATTGACGGGTGAGTTCAAAAGGCAGATTAGTGATTTGACGGAAATCACTGTCTGTGCTAATCAGACTAGAACTGATAAGGTGCCCCTATTAGTGATATGGAAATCATTAGATAAAGAAATGCTTAGGCGGATGAATTAGGACTGGATCATCTTTTTTTCTACCCTCATAGATATACATCGATAGGTCGAATTTATAACTTGGTCCCCAGCGATTCGACTCATCGGGATTTGACTGTATGTCAGCTGGACTTGATAACACTGAAGGAGGTACTGAGTGTAGAAAGGGCGAATGACTTTCCGTCAAAAGTCCGCGACAACACAACAATGGCTGCTTTGAGGACTCTCAAGTGCAAGGACAGAAGTAGATCCTACTTTTTTGAGAAAAGGTATGGGTCAGTGTGAAAGATATTTTCAGCTTCATAGGTCATGTCAAGTGTTTTTTGAAGACATGTGAGCTTAATGTGGGAGAAAACCCAGAAATGAGCAAACCTTAACTGACACGTTAATTATCTGACAGTTCAGTATCTCTCAGTTACATGACAGGTATTGACGCTTTCCCTTTGCTTTGTGCACATTCGTGCGTTTGCATGTTGCAGAAGTATTGCTCGTTAATGCCTTCGTAGAGAGTAAGCAATACTTGAAGATGAGGTTTCTAATGGATGTGGAAAGGACTTTGCTGCTTTTATTAATTTCAACAACTTTCAACAAACGACTACTGCACCATTTTGTATCATATAAATATAAGAGCCTATTGCAAACTTTCTTTTACAGTTCCGATCAAAACAGATTTTCTGGAAAGCCCCGCTATTAAGTGGTTTCTTCGATATGAAAAATAACCCAATGCTGCCGCCATCGCAACAGCTATCACATTGCACAATATGTATGTCACTCACCGATTGTACAAGTTGGTCGACCAGGATACACATACACGCATATATCGGACACTGGGCCACTCCCACACTCGTTTCGTGCACTGCAGAAAACTCGACCGCCAGCCATCAGGATCTTTGTGTCTGGATTCAACTGCCCTCTCACTGTATGCATTGTAGACTAACTGTCCTTCGTTGACAGGATTTTAATATTTACTCTCAATTACTCCTAATCTATAATTTCATTTAATCACGATATGGCTGAAATATTGCCGATGTGACTAAAAATATTAACTCACTCACTCACTGTAGACTTGTATGCGGACACTTTGAACCATGTCTCAAGTACGTTCTTCAGTATGGCCTTGCAATACGACCATGAATGAATCAGCACATAGTTGTGCGTGACCTGACGCACACAGGCTATGTCTATGATGCTTGTGTGTTTATCAGGTCGAAGTGATACGTTGAAATAAGGTTATTGGATTCAGCCCAGTTTGACACAGGTTTTGAAGTACACAAACAGAACAAAGACTACGTTTTAGCGCTACAAACACACAATACAAAGAAACTAATACGTAAATACCATCACGTCACACCAATCTCTGTACCCATTGTATATGCCACTTCCTTCGTGTAGAGAGAACGGATGAGTCTACGGCAACACAACAATGGCGGCCATGAGGATTCACAAGAACAAAGGAAATAGTAGAACAAGCGATTTTAGAAAAGGTAGAGATTGGTTATAACTATATCCCTCATTTATTTGATCATGACATCTATTTCCTAACCAAGATATTGGAGTGAGTGAGTTAATATTTAACGTCACATCGGCAATATTTCAGCCATATCGTGACGAGAACAGTTTACATTGAAATGGAATATGTGTATAAAACCTGCCGACGAAGGGCAGTAAAACAACTAGAATACCACAGATATACACGTAAAACTAGGAATTAAATCTAAAACATTTTAACAATAGGGGACAACATAAGGGACCATGGGGACTTACAGTACCTTTGCTACCATATGGACCCTAGCTGGATTTAACCAACACGTTGGAATCCCTCAGGGAAAAATACAACCAGGTTTTGTCGCTCATGAAAGATCACTTTCGGCATACTTAAGACAAAGGGGGAATGCTAAACAAAACGGCAAAGGTATTTCAAGATATGTCCCAGTTCAATAAAACAAATCTTGTCATCGTCTCCAGCTCTGCCTAACGTTCTTGAGGATGATCAACAGGCACCCCCTTCGGTTCGAAGTAAATCCTAGATAAGAGTGAGTGAGGAGTATTTATACTCACGTCGGCAATATTGCAGCCACATACTAAAACAGGTCATAATTTTATTTTCGTGACCGAAATAAGACAGTAACGCAAAAGTGAAAATGTTCTTATATATTCAGATATGTGGAATCGTAGTGTTACAAACGCTGAATATGTTGTGTTATGAAGCTTACAAAATGCATTTTTTCGCAAGAATCTTTTAGAAATCGTTGACTTTGTACACAGATTGGTGACAGTGAAAAATCGTAAAAACGTAACTGCTGTCGTATTGAGCCTCTTACGCAAGGGCATGGTATGCAAGTGCAAGAGGCACAACAAGCACTATAGAAGCGCAGGGTTCTCGATTTTGCTTCAATTCGGTTAAAACTCTCAGCACAGATTTCATAATGCCAAGACTGAACGAAGCTCAGAGGAACAAGGCCATCGGACGATTGCAAGCAGGCCAGTCCAGATCAGAGGTTGTGAGGTTTTGTAATGTCTCCCCTAGTACCATAAGGCTATGGAACCGCTACCAGCATTAGGGATCAACACGTGATCTTCCCATATCCGGTAGAACACGTGTCACCACTCCTGCCGAAGACCTTTACATCCGGTTGCGCTACCTACGCCAAAGGACAATAACTGCTGCCTCCACTGCATCCACAGTACGGGACTGCGCAGGATCTCGGACCAGAATGTCCGAAACAGTCCCCGAGAGTAAGGGGATGTGTCATGATGTGGACAGCCATCTCTCACAACGCCAGGACAGACTTGGTGCTCATCAGGGGGAATTTGACAGCACAGCGCTATGTCGAGGAGATCTTGTGTCCTCACGTCGTCCACACCATGGCCAACGTCAACGCTGTTTTCCAGCAGGAGAATGCCCGCCCTCATACAGCACGCATCACCACAGACTTCCTAGCAAACAACAACATCAACGTTCTGCCATGGCCTTCCAGATGCCGGGATTTAAACCCAACTGAGTATTTTTGGGATGAATTGGTTAGACAACCTCAGACACTACAACAGCTGGCTGCCGCTTTGGCGACTGAGTGGGCTACAGTTCCCCAGGCTGTCATCCACAATCTGATTGCGACTATGGGCAGGGGGACAGTAATTGACTCTCAGGGGTGTCACACGCGTTACTAACTGTACGTCACGTCAAATGTGACGTTCGGATATTCGATGACTGTTACTAAAGACTCGATTGATGTTGTCTGAACAAAAATTCAAATTTCTTCCATTTTAAGTTCATGTAGTGAGTGAGTGAGAGTTAAAATTCAAAGACACATCGGCAATATTTCAGCCATATCGTAACTAAAACTAGTTCTAAATTTATAATACATACAGATAATATATAAAACCCTGTCAACGAAGGACAGTAAAACCACTAGAGTATCACAAAATGAGTTAAAACTAGCTAGCATATATCTTTAAAAGTACAAAACTATTTTTGGACAATACAATGTAAAAATGGGCTATAGATCGCCAACAACTGAAGGTAGATCACCATACTAGGAACCATGGGGACTTACATTACTTTTGCTACCTGCATGGACCCTAGTTGGATTTACACCATCCCTTCAGCCATTGGCGACAGAAGAGAAATCTAGCCATAAATTAAAAGCACACATATTCTACTATTAAAAACCTGGTACAGTTAAATTGACTTTGAAAGTTTTGGGACTTACGTACCCCCTCAGGAGGACAATAATTTTATGCTACGTCAACCCCCTTTGAGGGTACAGCCACTAACAATTTCAGTTACTAATATAAACTACCAATAATGAAATATTTAACTATTTACAAATCAGTCAACAAATCTTTTTTTTTTAAATGCAATAATTAAATGAGAACTGACATTATTAAAAAGATCCTTCAGAGTTTTGGATTTGAAATAGATATCCCTTGTGATGGAATATTCAATGCAGTCAAGCAAGACATGCTTGACTGTGATCCTTTCATCACGAGGGATACAAAACGGAGGATCTTCACCTTTCAATAGATATTCATGAGTATATCTGGTATGGCCAATGCGACATCGTCGCATAATGACCTCTTCAAATCTGGACTGACAACCCAAGTAGGTGTAACCAATGTAGGGTTTTATTGCATGTAATTTATTAAGACCTACTTGGGTGTCCCACTTCTTTTGCATTAGATCGCGGATGTATGTTCTAATGCTGGCTTTATAATCAGAGTATGGGATAAGAAGTGGTGTCACAGATTTGTTGAGGGCTGCCTTGAAATGAAATATATGTATATTATAAAAAACCTGCCGACGGAGGGCAGTAAAACAACTAGAATATCAGATATCAATATAAAACTAGCGAACAAAGCTAAAAAATTCCAATTAAAGAAGACAATATAATGTAAAATGGGCTATAGATCGCCAACAACTGAAGGTAGATCACCATACTAGGAACCATGGGGACTTACATTACTTTTGCTACCTGCATGGATCCTACCTGGATTTACACCATCCCTTCCGACGTTGCCGATTGTATGAAAATTTAGTCAACAGTTAAAATAACAAAAATACTACGTTTAAAATGTGATAATTTATATTTTACTTTGAAAGTGTTGGGGCTTCCGTACCCTCTCAGGAGGACAATATTTTTACGCTACTGCAACGCCCTTTGAGGGTACAGCCATTAACAATCTCAGTTTCTAATCTAAACTACCAATAATAAAATATATAGCTATTTACAGATCAGTCAACAAATCTAATTCTTTTAAAAATTCAACTATTAAATGATAACTAACATTATAAAAAAAGATCCTTCAATGTTTTGACATTGAAATACTTTTCCCTTGTGATGGAATATTCAACACAGTCAAGCAGGACATGCTTGACCGTGATTCTTTCATCACAAGGGATACAAAACGTAGGATCCTCACCTTTTAATAGGTACTCATGTGTATATCGTGTGTGGCCAATACGACATCGTCGAATGATGACCTCTTTAAATCTGGACTGACAACCCAAGTAGGTGTAACCGATAGTTCGTTTTATTGCATGTAATTTATTTATACCTACTTTGGTATCCCACTTCTTTTTGCATCAGATCACGGATATGAGATCTAATAGCAGCTTTGTAATCCGAGTACGGGATCAGAAGAACAGATTTGTTGAGTGCTGCCTTGGCAGCAAGATCGGCCATTGTATTCCCAGTAATACCAACGTGGCTGGGTAACCAACAAAAGACAATGTCGCATTGGCCAGTGGCAAGCTCATTATACAATTCAATAATTTCTAATAAAAGTGGATGTTTGCAAGAAAGATTTTTAATAGCCTGAAGACACGAAAGAGAATCGGAAAAGATTATGTATTGTTTATATTTACGGCGTTTATTAATATATTTAAGAACTGTTAATATGGCATTAGCTTCTGCTGTGAAAATAGAGCTGTTATTGGGTAATCGAGAAGAGATTGTTCTGGATCCAATGACGGTGGCACAAGCAACCACACCACCATCCTTGGACCCATCTGTAAATAATGATTTGTCTGTAGTATATTTAGTTTTTAATTGACTAAATTCTTGTTTATATTGTAATTCATTTGTTTCTGATTTTTTAAATGTTGTCAGTGTAAGGTCAACCTGTGCCCTCACCAATTGCCAAGGAGGAGAAGAAATAAGACTGGAAGGAGATATATGTTCTAGCTCAATGCCAGCAGCAGAAAGGAAAGGTTTCACTCTTATACCAAGAGGCGGAACAAGAGAAGGCTTCTTGTTATACAGATCTTCATATAGTGGATTAAAGACACAGTTATATGCAGGGTTTTACTCATTGGAATAAAGTTTTGTTATATACTGTAAAGTTAATTTTATTCGGCGTTGTGTAAGAGATGGCTCATCAGCCTCGACGCAGAGGCTGTCAACAGGTGAAGTTCTAAAGGAACCAAGACATAGTCTTAGACCTTGGTGGTGGACAGAATCTAAAAGTTTTAGGTTGCTTTTTGCAGGCTCCACCATATACGATGGAGCCATAATCAAGTTTGGAACGAACCAATGATCGATATAATTGTAGGAGGGTAGCTTGACCCATCGATTGAATCACTTAAGACCTTTGATAAACTGTTGATCTTAACACTAAACAATGTGACAGACAAAATACTACCTTGTGGGACACCCTGATCCTGCTTATAATGGTCAGACAGGGTAGAACCCACGCGGACTTGAAATTGCCTATCAGTTAAAAACTCGGATATAAACTGAGGCAAACGGCCTCTCAAACCAAAATCATGTAAATCTTGTAAAATGCCGTGCTTCCATGTCGTGTCATAGGCTTTCTCTAAATCGAAAAATATTGACACTGCATGCTGCTTGTTAAGAATGGCATTCTTAACGAATGACTCCAATCGAACTTAATGGTCAATGGTACTGCGATTTTTACGAAAACCACATTGAATATTTGTGATTAAATTATTGGACTCTAAGTACCAAGTTAATCTGTTACTGACCATGCGTTCCATGGTTTTGCAAACGCAACTAGTCAAGGAAAATTGGCCAATAATTTGAGGGATCGGTATGATCACGTCCAAGTTTAGGTAAGGGTACACTAATGGCATCACGCCAAGATGAAGGAAATTTACGAGATGTCCAAATGTCATTAAAAAATTTTAATAGTTTTCTAAACAGGATTCAAGTAAGTGTTTCAGGAGCTGATAATGAATGTTATCAGCTCCTGTTGCAGTATTGTTAGCTTGTTCAAGAGCAGTATGAAGCTCGTGGATAGAGAAGATTTCATTATAGTCTTCCCCATTATCCGAATGAAAATTGATTTGTTTCTTTTCTTGCAATTTTTTAGTATTTTTTAAATTTAGGAATATAGTTTGACGAGGAAGAATGTTTTGCAAGTGTTTCATCCAGTTTATTAGCTATGTCAGATTTATCTGTTAACAATTGGTCCCCAGTTTGGAGATGTTTAATGCTTGATTTGGTACTCTTACCTTTAATTCTCTGGATCATGTTCCATACCTTGGACATCGGCGTCCGTGAATTTATTTTCCAAACGTAATTTTGCCACGACTGGCGCTTATTTTGCTTAAATGTTCGACGTGCTCTAGCGTTTAAAATTTTAAATTTATCTAAATTATGCACCATTGGGTGGCGACGGAAATAGTCTTCAGCTTTTTTCCGTGCCTTTCTAGCTTGTTTGCAGTCATTATTAAACCATGGTTTACGTATATGTGGATTTGTAGAGGACCTAGGAATACACTCATCGGCTATTTTGTGTAGTTCATCAGAGAATAATTGCACTGAATCAAGAGCACCAATCACACGAGCAGGATTTAGTTTGTCAATACAGAGTATTTCAAACAAAGGCCAGTTGGCTTTGTTGAAGTTCCATCTTGATGATGGAGCAACATCAGCAGGAGTTATTGTTTTAAGAATGGTTGGAAAATGGTCGCTGCAACACAGATCGCTATGGACTGACCATTCAAATTCACTTAACAGATCTGTGTGAGTGAGTGATAAATCAAGAGAAGAATATGTGCCTGTGCCAGGATTTAGGTATGTTTTCGAATTATCATTAAATATACACAGATCGTTGTTTGAAATAAAATCATCTAGGACTGTCCCATTTCTGTTTGTATCAGTACTACCCCAAAGAGGATTATGACCGTTCAAGTCACCCATAATTATACACGGTTTGGGGAGTTGGTCATAAAGAGCCTGAAGATCAGTTTGGTGAAGAGTGGAAGATGGCGGCACATAAAGGGAGCATAATGTATAGGCAATGTGTAAAGTCAACCTGACTGCAACAGCCTGAAGTGTTGTACTTAGTGGAACAGGGCTGTGTATAATAGCCTGTCGCACCAAAATTAAAGAACCTCCAGTAGCTCGGAGTCCCGGAGGAGAAAAGAAGTTATATGAAGTATACTGCCGTATATCAAATTGATCTGTGGTTTTAAGATATAAATTGCCTGTAAACAAAATGCCGATGGGGTGAAATCTTGTATTAGTAGTTGTAAATCATTAAAATTATTTCTTAGTCCTCTACAATTCCACTGAACAATGTTATTTGAGCCAATCATGGAGGATCAATTGGAGAACGTCGATTGGAGTGAGGTCTGCCCCCAGGGACTGGGAAAGAGGGATTGACCTCCATCTCCAAAGGTTCAAATTGATTTTGAACCTTTACAGGGGACGACTGAGAGGAAGGCATCTCCAAATGTTGGAGGGCCCTAGTCCTTCCTCTCGATTTTTTCTTTTCCTTTTTCTCATTTTTTGATGATTTATTGTGCTGTGATGAATATGTGGCACATTCTGGTTCAGACGCAGGATCTGCTGAAGGCAGCGATGTGACAGTCTCCGTCTGGGATGCCGATGTCGAAACACTAGAGGTGCCAATTTGAGAGGTCTGACTTGCCTCATCTATTGTTAATTGTTCATTAACCCCGGATATTGACGTTTGACACGACGTTGATTTCATGGGAGGTCTGAAAGTATTGACATAAGAAGAAACTGCAGTTGAATATGAAATTGTTGAATTGGTTGAAACAGTTACCTGCTTTGTAGCTTCAGCATAAGAAATATTGTTGGTATGTTTTATCCTTTGAATGTTAGTCTCACGTTCATAGAAGGGGCATGATTTTGATGAGGCCAAGTGTTCTCCGCTGCAGTTAGCACACTTGATGCTATTAGTGCACTCAGAGAGTTCATGTGCACCACCACAACGGGAACATACAGTGGTGTTACGGCAGAACCTGGCCCCATGACCAAACTTTTGGCATTTGAAACATCGGAGCGGAGTTGGAACATACACCTCAACTCCGATGTTAAAGTACCCAGCTTTTATACTTTTTGGTAGTACGGAGAGTGAGAACAAGTACGTATTCAACTTGACAATTGTGCCATCATCATTCTTTTTCGAAAAACGCTTTACTGCGGTTACGCCCTGGTTTTTTAGTTCATTGACGATGTCATCCTCATTCATATCAGGAAGGCCCTGTTGTTAAAAAGTATGGTTGGCCCTGTCTCTGACTATACCTCTGCAGGAATTCAACGTTCTGTGCACTGACACAACAACGGGTTTATTCACAAATTGTTTTAGTTTCAACAGATTGACCGATTGTTGTTTACGGGTACATTCCACTAAGAGCGAACCATTTCGAAGCCGTGTAACGTCCTTCACTTCCCCACAGACACCATGAATGCCCTTGGAGATTGCGAAAGGGTTAAGTTGTAACGGCGTATCGTCTACAGAGGAGATAACAATAAACCTCGGCCACGATCCAACAGTGTCAGAAGATCCTTCATCCGACGATGTAGATTCTACATATGGACGTTTATGTTTAGATGAACCAGATGGAAGAGAAAGAGCCATGATGTTGGTGGACCAAATATACCCCAGGGTGCACCACGGGGGGTTGAAGAGCGATTAGCGTTACCCAGCACCCACCACGAGAGAGAGAGAGAGAGAGAGAGAGAGAGAGAGAGAGAGAGAGAGAGAGAGAGAGAGAGAGAGAGAGAGAGAGAGAGAGAGAGAGAGAGAGAGAGAGAGAGAGAGAGAGAGAGAGAGAGAGAGAGAGAGAGAGAGAGAGAGAGAGAGAGAGAGAGAGAGAGAGAGAGAGAGAGAGAGAGAGAGAGAGAGAGAGAGAGAGATTACTTTTGCTACCTGCATGGACCCTAGTTGGTTTTACACCATCCCTTCAGCTGCTGGCGATAGTAGGAACATTTAGCCGAAATTTAAAATCACAAAAATACTACGATTAAAAAGTATGGTTGAGCAAAATGGACTTGGAAAGTGTTTGAGACTTACGTACCCTCTCAGGAGGACAATAATGTTACGCTACTTCAACCCCCTTGGAGGATATAGCCACAAACAATCTAAGTTGATAATATGAACTACCAATTATAAAACTGTCTCTATTTACAAAACATATATCAAAATTCATTTAACAAATCTATCTCCTTTACAAAATCAATGATTAAATGCTAATTTACATTATTAAAAAGGTCCTTCACAATTTTGATAGTGAAATATTTATCCCTTATGATGGAGAATTCAGCACAGTCAAGCAGGAGCGGATACAAAACGGAGGATCTTCACCTTTTAACAAATAGTTGTGAGTGTACCTTGTATGGCCAATGCGGCATCGTTGCATGATGACCTCTTCAAATCTGGACTGACAACCCATGTAGGTGTAACCAATATAGGGTTTTATTTCATGTAATTTATTGATACCTATTTGGGTGTCCCACGGATGTAAGTTATAATGCTAGCTTTATATGGAATATGGAATAAGAAGTGGTGTCACAGATTTGTCGGGTGCTGCCTCAGCAGCAAAATCTGCCAGTGTATTCCCAGAAATGCCTTTATCGTCCCAGGGATGATGTATTGAGAATGGTGGGGAAATGATCACTCCCACATAGTTCATCATGGACCTCCCATTCAAATTCATTACATAAGTTAGAATCGGCAAGTGATATATCCAGGGAAAAATATGTTCCCGTAGCTGGATGTAAATAAGTGGCTGAATCGACATTGAAAATACATGAATTATTATCGGATATGAATTCCTTGATGATTTTATCTTTAGTATTAGTGTTAACACTCCACAAAAGTGAGTTGTGTCTGTTATGGTGCGGTCCCAGTGCCGACCTCACGCTACTCGACCTTCTCGAGACCAGGTCGAGAATAGGTCGAATAAAGGTCGAGGTTAGGTCAACATTAGGTCGAGTTGAAGGTCGAGGTGGCCTGACATGCCGATCTGTGTTCGTCTTAGAGTCGATCTGTACTCGGCCTCGACTTGACCTCGACTCGACCTTGAGTCGACCAACTCGAACTAGACTCGACTTGGACTCAACCTGGAGTCGACCGACTCGACCTGAAGTCAACCTATCTCGACCTCAACTCGACCTAATTGAGTCCGCGCCGACCGAATGAATGGTCACCATCTTCCCAGATGCTTCATAAAAGCCAAACGGCAGCCAGTGGTAGCACATCATCTCCACACCAACCTGCTGCCACCCAGAGGTCCACCCTTAGCACACAACCCTCTGCAACACGCAGCAAAGCAGCGGATCAGGCTGGTATCTTCCCCTACTTTGACTCCAGTGCTGCAGCAGGTATATCTCTGTACCTGCCAAGTGGTCTCTTGGACGCTGCACACATCTCAGAGGATCAGTCACATGTTCAGGACTCTCAGCAAGGACAGTGAAACTGAGAAGGGAAACTTGATACTCATATATTGTCATGGGCACTTTATACTGATGTGAAATGTTACCTTCAGATTATTTAAATGAGTTTCCAATAAAAGATTTAAAAGCTTTTTAATCTGATATGTTTTTTTGTAGTTTCTATCCATTGCTAAGCGTAAATGTAAATACATCTTGTACGATTGTAATAAAGTTTGTTTTGCTCATCGTGTATATAGTTAGTTTTCATTGTTGTGTTTTTTTTGCATTTCCCAATTGTAAATAGTGTAAATAAAAAACAAACAAGAGTTCCTTTGTAAATAAAGTAGTCCTAAATAATAGAGTACACTTTAAAGTCATTTGGATATCATTTTCTCTTGCCAATGAACAGCTCCTGGGCCCATGAAATAGTCCTTCAAATAGTTTCTTTGGTTGGCGCCATCTAGTGGGGTAACGTTCCTCGCACCCCGGTTATCCCTATCAAGCAGCTGTGTGCAGGAGCGCCACTCGCCTGGGGTGAGTGAACAGTCCCCATTTCCCGGTCTATGAGGTTCATCTGACTGTTCCGGTTCCTCGTTCTCAGCATGTTGTGTAAAGTGACGCAGGCCTGGGTTATCTGTTCAGCTCTGTCTGCAGTGCTATTTAGGGAGCCAAGGAAGATATGGAACCTCATAGCCAGAATCCCGAAGGTATTCTCCACCACTCGTCTGGCCCGAGACAGTCTGCAAAAGTCACAAATTAAACATGTTTAAGTCAAATGCATTAAAAATTCAAAACCTTTGCTATAATATTGCATACACCTAAAGATACTAAGTTATAATTTGATTTAGGTATTTATGGAAAAGAATATTTACCTGCAGTTGAATATCTGCTGATCCGGGTCCATCTGACGCATGGAAAAGGACTTCATCGGGGGGCGGAGTGAAAAGGCATCGTCGCCGATGATGAAGTATGGCACACCATACGGGGAATACAAGGTCATCGCCCTCCATCCGATCTCGTGAATGGTTGAAGACCATCAGTGATGGTACTGATCCCTTGGCCCCGACGTTGACCCACGGGAACTTGTAGTTGGCATCCGCAAGTGCCAGCAAGACGATAGAGAAGTTCTTGTAGTGGTAGAAGAGGGACCCGCTTTTGGGAGGCTTCTTGATGCGTATGTGCTTGCCATCAAACGCACCGGTGCAGTATGGAAGTTGCCACCTTTCCTTGAAAGCACGGGCTACAGTATTCCATCTACTCTGATCCCACTCATCTGACCAATTATCAGCTTCGAAGGCGTCAAGGATAGGATTGATGTGCTTACGGCTGAATCTTTGGCTTTGGAGGAGGGTTGGCATTCTCCAGGACATCCATCCGTTCAAGCAGGTGCCAGGCTATCTGCACCCAAAGGGTAATCAGTCTTCGCTTCTCGGGGCTCACCAGGTTTACGTCAAGGTTCCTGATGGTGATGTTACTACTTTGCAGTCCCATTGAATGGGTACCTGGTGAAAATGCACCCTGTAATTTATACAATTTGGAAACAAAGGGTTTAATCGGCAGAAAAATGGAATTTCCGTCGAGAACCAGTCGCTCCGGTTGAACACAGGTCGCGGTGAGGTCGGGCCGGTCGACTTAGGTCGAAATTAATTCGAAATTAGGTCGATATACAGGTCTAGCTGGTCGAGCATAGGTCTTCTCAACATAGCCGACCTAAGTCGAGATAGGTCGACTGAAGTCGCACTAAAATCGACCTGAGGTCGTAAAGGTCCTTACGAGGTCGAATGAGGTCGTTGTGAGGTCGAGATACCTCCCAGGTCGAGTAGTTTACGAGGTCGAGTCGGTCGAGCTCCCGACGTCGCCACTGGGACCGCACCATTAAGATCGCCCATGATGAGACATGGCTTCGGAAGTTGATCATATAGTTTTGAAGATCTGATTGTTGAATATTTGAAGAGGGAGGTATATACAAGCTGCAGAATGTCAGCGCCATGTGCAGAGTCAGACGAACAGCAACAGCTTGCAAATCCGTATTTAGAGTGAAAGGGCTATGTATGACACTCTGATGAACCAAAATAGAAGCGCCTCTAGTAGCTTTATCTCCTGCAGGAGAAAAAGAGTGATAATCGCTATACAGATTGGCCCATGAGCCACCGCTTTCTCGCATTGGACTGGAGGCAATTTAATTTGAATATTGATAACGAAAATATCCAAGACCCCCAAAATGAGTTAAATGTGCATAAATATGCACTATCCACAGGCCTTGGCGTGACCATCAGAGAGAGAGAGAGAGGAGGGGCTGTCGACCATGGCAGAACGGCAATGTCACACTGCCTCAAGACTGCTGTATGGTGGGGAGGTCTGGAGCTACTGTCGACCATGGCGATACGATGACATGTGTCAACCAAGTCCGCGAGCCTGACTGCCTCGTACGACAAGCATGGGTTGCTGAAGATCACGGGTCGTGGGTGTAAGCGATGCTTGATAACGATGTTAGGACCAACACCGAAACGTTGCATGACACGGGATAAAAACGTGCATCCATTGAACTTTCCCCGTTGTTCATCACGCCACCTTCTAAATGCCTCTTAAAGAAGTTATTCATGACTAGGTCGCTTAAATAATCAGTCAGTAATGCACACCACTCGTAGTTGACCACGTGACGCATTAAATTTAATAATTTACATCGATATATACTGGAGCCTGCTTCAGATTTGAGATTCACCAAGCAGCAAGCACGATGAAGGGTTTCCTGTTCTCTGTCCTGAGTTTGAATTGTGTTGCTGCCTCACTAATTTTCCAAACAAGCCTGAAGAAGCTACGTGGAAACCTTAACGTTACGGGGAACACAAGTTTTTTTGTAGAAAGAAAACTGGAATGTGCCGTGGCTTGCTGCACGGGAGGCAAGTGCAAAGGGTTTTACTATGCTGAACCTGGACTTTGTCAATGTAAACAGGATGTGAACGGATCCTGCATTGCTTCTGAAGAAGGTGCTTTTGCATTATGGACAGATCAAGAAACAGAACACGAAGAAACAACAGCAACAACGACAACAGCAATCACAACAAAAGCAACAAAAACATCAAAAACAAGAAAAATAAGTAAGAAACTGTCACGTAGATAGATAAAACATGATAAATTGTTACTTACATCCTCGCTTACTCATAACTGCTTCTCAACACATTCGTGCTTTTCAACATTCGTATCTTTTTTTCACATGAGATCGTATTCTGTCTTAACAAAGTGGCCCACTTATTTCATACCAGAAATCACTTTATATTTACATGTATTGTCACGTTCATCTTCGATCGCTTCTGTGCACGGGGATACTAACATAAGGTGTAATTATATGAACCTTTCAGCAGCAATGACCGGTAACTAAGATGTTCATAAAAAAACAGATATGGAGTTATATCTGAAAATTAATTTGTCACCATTGGTAATGATACATGTATACTAAAAGAAGAAATAATAGATGCACTTTTTTTATATGGATTAATTTTGTGTGATTTGTTTGTTCGTCATTATCATCTTTTTAACGCCGGCCCTGGCAATGTGTTAACTCATTCAGACACCTTTTTCTGGAACAGACAATCCAGTGATATCTACTATACTCATCAAGAGAAATAGGGATACTCCAAAACCACTCTCAATTTCATAAATTGTTAGTGATACTAGTTGGCTCTCGTTTTGCCTTAGGGCACATTGAACGGCATCATCAAAATGTCGTGAATGTTGCTACGCGTGTAGGGTCTTTTAATCACAGACCGTGGAACAGTGAATGACGAACCACCGCACGTTGACTTCTGACAGTTGCCTCCTTCTTTTAGCCTGCAGACACTCAAGTAGGCCTCTCATAGTAATAGTCCGCTCCTATGGCGCTCATATCCAGGCGCATTGCCTGCCCACAGCGCCACAAAAGTACGTTCCGATACTCCCTGGGGATCATACAGCCACTCACATTGAGAGCACATCCTCACGGGTACCCATTTTACAGCTGGGTGAACAAAGACAATGTGGATCTAAGTATCTTGTTCAAGGATACTACGAAAATGTGCCCACATCGGAACCCGAACCTAGAACCGGGCCTTCAGCGTCATATGCGGACGCCTTACCACTGCACTACGGCGCTCCATAGTTCAGTCAGAACTGTCAGATGCATACAATATTGCCGATGTGACTGTGAATCTTAACTCACTCACCCAGGTGCATACACTGTATGCAAGTAATAGAAAATGTATGACTTGCAGAATAATTACGAGTGGCAGACATAATGATCCTATGAGTGACTGCGTGAGTTCAGATTTATAGTTACACCTGAAATATTTCAGCCATACTGGGACTATAAAAAATTGATACTACATGTTGTTTAGTTACAATAGAATGTTTAACAAATCATACTAAATGATCACTTGTATTTCTATTTTTGCGGGCAAAGGTACTGTAAGTCCCCATGGTCCCTAGTATGGTGATCTACCTTCAGTTGTTGGCGATATATAGCCTGCGCTGTTGTTATCTTGTATTGTTCCACACTAGTTTTAATTCAAATTGTTATATTCTAGTTGTTTTACTGTCCTTCCATGACAGGTTTTTATAATAAACACATATTCCATTTCAATGTAAAATATGTTCTCGTCATGATATGGCTGAAATATTGCCGGAGTGACGTGAAATATGTACTCACTCACTCACTCACTCTAGTTTTGCGGGAGTGGTGGGGTAGCCTACTGGTTACGCATGCACTCGTCACTGTGTGAAACCCATGCTGGAATATTGCTAAAAGCGGCGTAAAGTTGAACACACTTACTCTAGCTTTCCGGAAACCGGAATGAATGTTGTAATTAGCCTATTGGTGTCCAGATATCGAATTAATCTATCACATATCATTCGTACCATTGCTTTACAGCCACAGCTGGTAAAAGATATTATTCTGTAATGTGAATGATCTGTACGAATCCGACCAGGCTTTTGAATAGGGACAACACTGGCATTATGAAGCCCATTTTAGACCCAGTGTGACTTAAAATCTTAACTCGCTCACTCACTACAATTTTCTTAGTCACGATATGGCTGTAATACTGCCAATATTACTTTAACTCACTCACTCACCCAAATCAATTCTGAAGCAGTTTATGGTTGTTTTGCTAATACATTTCCCTCATGATGTATTTAACTTGTTTTTGTGTATGTAATTTCTTTTGTTTCAGACCGAAATGAAACCCACTATCTCATTTGTTCTCAAGAAGAACTTTATTGGTACCAGTATGGCAAGTCGAGACACATAGCAAAGAAACGGTTGAAGCGAAACATCTACCCAACTGAAGTGGACTACGACCATTCTATGAACACCCTCTATTTTCTGTCAGAAGACCTGAGAGGTGGCATTTGTTATTTCACCATATCGATAGGAAAGATCGGTCCGATGAATGTAATGCTTAAAGGTAAGTAATGGAAGGTTAATATATCTACTGTGTTCTGCAATTGGTTAAATGACATGTATTCGAGTTCAACCTAGACTTAAATGACATTTTTTTGCATGATTGATTTTCAATTCACAGTCACGCTGCAATATTTCAGCCATATTGTGACTGGAAAAAGCTGTATTGTTACTATACGTTAAAAAAGGCCGCTAAGAAAATTTTCATAACTAGTCCGACTGCCCTGCATGTACAGTTTGTAGTTATTCCAACTGACAAGGCCTCAAATAACATAACCACTTATTGTACACGCCAATACATAAATCAAATATAGCTGCGAGCAGCGATGTCGGGCTCCTTGGGTTTAATAAAATCTAGCCATTTGTGTCTGTCACGTACTTGTGACAATATTAATGTCTACAGTTAATATGGAGCATGTCACTGAGTAATGATAAATACTTCATTCATTAACTGTAAATTCTTATGGTAGAGGGTTAGATACAAAGCATTGTGTGGTATGGTTTGCATAATTATACGCATGGCAAACCACTTAGCCACTGATCCACCGCTAGACCTGCTACCACGAGACGATAGACCACACGATACACCACCGAGTCAACACTTTCCTGCAGTATACTAGTGACCTTATCAACATCAAGGGATGTAAGAGACTCAGCAACATTACCCATATAATCGTCACATCTTTCCTTTCTCCAGACAAACTTAGGAACATCATACACATATTTCACATTCACTTCATCATGCTCAAATGATACCTTTACACGCCTAACATTAAAAGTAGTTATGATAGGAAAATGGTCAGACTCAGGGCGGGTGTCAAACTTAAAGTCTGTAATACGATGGAAACGTTATATGAACACAATACATAGTCAACAAGGCTTGCGCCGTTTTCCTTAAAACATGTATATGCCACTTGTTCGTCACCTGTGAATTGTCCATTAACTATATGTACTGCAAATGTACAACACAAATAATTCAACTCTCTTCCATAGTCATTACACATCATCTCTGGAATTGCTAGTAGTGTTAAATGAGTCAGAAACATAGTCCATAACCTCTAAGCGTGTAATATATGTGTTACATCGACTATGTAGTCATTCATAGTACCAGTCCTCGCGTTATAGTCACCTGGTAGAATAATGTCACAATCAGGGTGGTCATATATGGTCGCATATAGAGTTCTATAATATTAACTCATTCATATTTCAGGCAACTGCACCCGTGAAGAGCCACCTCCTCGTGGTGGGTGCTAGGTAACGCTAAGCGCTCTTCAACCCCCCGTTGTGGATCCGGGGGTATATTTGGTCCACCAACCCGTTTGCCGTGGGTTGCGCCCCTGTGTCGGTGGAGGAAGGTAGTCTGGTGGTTGAGGGCACTGGTTCCAGGAATAGTGTTCCTTTGCCCAACACACCACCTCGGCCCTAACTTCACCTGGACGGGTGGTTGAATTGGCCCGGTTCAATCAATCGGCTGGTCACGCCAAGCCCTGTGCATGGTAACTATTTTTGCACAAATTTTGATTTATTCCAAAATATACTGTATAGTCTTGGCGATAAATGTTTGTTGAAAACATTATTATTGAATTGTTAGTTTGCCTAGAGTCTTACGCCAGAAGGCGGTGGCTCATGGGCCAATCCGGTAGGACTTATCTTTTCAAAAATATTCCTGCTTGAGTATACCTTCCTAGTGTCCTTGGTGTCGTATGTTGGAGATCCACAGACATGAGACATCGTCCTTGTTGACACTCCATGGCGGGTGGGGAGCTAGGAGGGTGAATCATATATATTTCAACCATGGCGCCCCCACTTAAAAAACGGACACAAATCTGACGATTCGTCGTCTTCAGAAGATGAAGTCCAAACAACTTTCACCAACCCTGATAATTGGCCTCGATTCCTGGTAATGTGTGCACCTGATGGTGGCCCTCTCAAGTTAAATCCCTTTGCTGTATCAAAGGGTATAGAAGGTTTGGCTGAAGAGGTGAAAGAAATCAAAACGTTGCGTTCTGGTTCCTTGCTAATTGAATGCAAGAATGAAATCCAATCAAATATTCTCTCCGAAAAACCTCATTATTAGCTAATGTTCCTGTGGAGGTGTCCCATCACAGGACATTAAATCATAGCAAAGGCATCGTCCGTGATATTGGACGTTGCCTTTCAGACATGAGTGAACATGACATTGTCACAGAGTTACATTCTCAAGGCGTTACTCATGTCAAACGCTTCACTGCTAAAATGAATAATGAACTTTTCCAAACAAATACCTATCTCCTCACATTTTGTTTACCTGTACACCCACAATCACTGAAAGCAGGTTATTGTAGATTAAAGGGTTGATACTTTTATCCCCAATCCATTAAGATGTTATTCTTGCCAGAAATATGGTCACGGCTCCAAGTCTTGCAACAATCCAGCGGCATGCCAACGGTGTGCTGGAGCATGCGAAGACAGTAGCCTGTGTGATAACACACCTGTTTGTGTCAACTGCTCTGGTTGCCATTCCTCTTCATCCAAGGAATGTCCTTCCTGGAAGTTGCAGTCAAAAATATCGCGAGTGAAACATGAGCGAAACGTGTTATTTTTCGAAGCAAAACAATGTCAGAATGTAACTCTGTGACAATGTCATGTTCACTCATGTCCGAAAGGCAACGTCCAATATCACGGACGATGCCTTTGCTACATCTCCGACTTATGCTACCACTGTCTCTGCTTCGGTTCAGGCCTCTAAATCCAAACTTGTTTCATGTACTTCAGTAGGTTGTCAAACGGACTATACCTGGGCCAGAACATCGGCTCCTACCTTGCTGTCTGCAAAGGTTACTTCCAGTGCACAAACAATATCTTCACAAACATTCAGTCAGGCAAGTTCATCATCTGAGACAGAAACATCTCCATCTCAGAAACAACAGTCTAAATCATCAGACACAAATGTGAAAGCAAATGTGAAAGCAACTGTGAAAAGTAAATCCAAACCAAAGTATGAAAACAAAAAGAATCAAAGTGCCAGAGCCCCGAAGGGGTCAAATGACCAGGTCCAACTTTTTAATAAGTTTGGATCTCTTGAGGACATGGATGTGTCCGACCATACCCATGGTAGGACACATAGCTTGTCACCCTCAAGGAAGGTGAGGGGTAGATCTCCTGTCCATCCGCCAAAGAAATAATGTCTTCACCCATAATACAATGGAACTGTAGAGGACTCCGGAATAATTTAAACAATTTACAGTTATTAAACCAAGATTTTAAACCGTCAGCTTTCTTCATCCAAGAAACCTACCTGAAACAGGCAGATAACGTTGACTTCCGTCAGTTCAATGCATATCACTGTTTTCTCCTCCAGGTGATAGAGCTTCTGGTGGATCATCAATCCTGGCGTGAACAATATTATCCATAGCTTAGTTCCACTTAAAACAAATCTTCAAGACGTTGCAGTTCGACTTACATTACAGGTCGCTTTTACTTTAGGCTCTCTGTATATTCCGCCTTCATTGGCTGTCCAACTAACTGATCTGTAAGCTCTGTATGATCAACTACCTAAACCCTGTATAATCATGGGTGATTTAAACGGCCACAAGCCGCTCTGGGGTGGCACTAATATAAACACCAAATGTAAATTACTCGAGGAATTTATTTCCAATAATCATTTATGCATTTATAATGATGGCTCAAATACGTAATAACTATTTACATCCTGGCACAGGAACATATTCAGCTCTTGATTTGTCTATTACTGACTCACTCGAACCTATTGAGTGAATTTGAATGGTCAGTCCACGACGATATCTGTGGTAGTGACCATTTCCGAACAATACTAAAACCTGTGAATCCATCTGATGTTCTTCCATCATGGAGATAGGATTTTAAAAAGGCTAACTAGCCTTTATATAAAATTATCGAGTGTATCCCCAAATTCCTCTGCAATTCCACACGTACGAAAACCATGGTTTAACGATGAATGCAAACAGGCTAGGAAGGCACGGAAGAAAGCTGAGCACTATTTCCGTCGCCATCCCATGGTCCAGGCGTCATTTTCGCAGCCATCCTACTGTACATAACTTAAATAATGTAAAAATCAGTTATGCTAAGGCGCGACGAACGTTTAAGCACATTAAGGGTCGTACTTGGAAAAAATACGTTTCCAAAATAAATTCCCGTACTCCAATGTGAAGGGTATGGAATATGGTCCAAAAAATCAAAGGCAAGGGTTCCAAGTCTAGTAGTACATACATACATACATACATACATACATACAAATACTTCTATAGCGCCAGAATCCGATGTAATCGCCCAAAGGCGCTCTGAGTCCACGCTGGAGCTAAAGGTAAGCTTTGGTAAAAAGATGAGTCTTTAACTGGCTTTTAAAAGATGCAAGTTCAGTCAGTGATCGAAGTTCTTGTGGTAGATTTTTCCAGAGTTTTGCACCATTTGAAGAGAATGCTCGGTCACCAAAAGACTTTGTTCTTGTACATTGAATTTGCAGAAGAGATTGGTCACTGGAGCGAAGAGATCGGGTTGGCACATAGTGTTTTACAAGTTGTGAAAGATACCCTGGAACCAGTCCGTGGATACATTTAAAAACAAGAAGCAATACTTTGTATTGGATTCTGAATTTGATTGGGAGCCAATGGAGATTTTTCATGACAGGGGTAATGTGGTCAATTTTCTTTGTTCTGCTGATCAATCTTGCGGCTGAATTCTGAACTCTCTGTAGTTTGTGTAGTACATGATTTGGAATACCACTGAGCAACGAGTTGCAATAATCAATGCGTGATGTTACATACGCCTGCACCAGAGCACTCGTTGTTTTCTCGTCAAGGTACCTGCGTATCAGGCCGATATTCCGAATATGGAAATAAGCGCTGCGACAAACACCGTTGACATGTGGTTCCATGCAGAGAGATGAGTCAAATACTACACCAAGATTCCGGACTTGAGAACTTGGTGTGATTTCACAGTGCCAAATAGAGAAAGTGGGAAGATCAAGTTTTGCCCGGAGCCGCTGGGGTCTGAAAACGATGAGCTCGGTTTTGTCGTCATTTAATTTCAACCAGTGCGTTGTCATCCAAATTTTAATACAGTCAACACATTCCTGGACTGCTGCGAATGTGAAAGATGTTGAGGCAGAATCGAGTGGCTTGAAGGACACGTAAATCTGTGTGTCATCCGCATAAAGATGCATACTGAGGTTAAAGGACCTGACAATATCACCAAGAGGGGTTGTGTAGGCAGTAAAAAAGCAAAGGGCCCAGAACTGAGCCTTGTGGTACCCCAACACTAAGTCACTAGACAGCGACATTTGACCTTGAATAACCACTGATTGTTTCCTGTCTGAGATGTAGGACTTGAACCACTTTAACACGACGCCTTTGACATTGAATCTTCCTTCAAGAGTGGCTAGAAGAACACTGTGGTCAATCGTGTCAAAAGCGGCTGAAAGGTCCAACAAGATGAGAATGGAAGCACCGTCCTTGTCAATACCCATGAGTATGTCATTCTGGACTTTGACAAGTGCCGTTTCCGTGCTGTGGAAGCAGCGGTAAGCTGATTGATAGACTTCATGCAACCCATTGCTGTCCATATGATCCTTGAACTGTGTTGCAGCTATGCGTTCAATCAATTTGGAAATGAAAGTCAAATTGGACACGGGTCTGTAGTTTTTCAACAGTTCATGGTCCAGGTTCTTCTTTTTGATGAGTGGGGTAACAACTCCTGTCTTTAATTGTTGGGGCATAACGCCCTCCGCAAGCGATTCATTGACCATGTAAGTCAGTATAGGGAGAAGAGAATCAACATTCTCCTTGAGAAGCCAAGTGGGCAAAGGATCAAGCATGCACGTTTTTGAAGGGCATCTTGAGACAAGTTTATGAATTTCAACTTCTGTCACTGATTTGAAGTTTTCAAAAGCTGGGAAGCTTATTTCGGAAGGATCATTGCTTGGCTGATCAGCTCGGGAGTCGTAACTATTACGAAGTGAGTGACGAATAGTTCTTATTCTCTCGCTAAAGAAGGATGAAAACCGGTTCGCCAGCTCCTCCAGGGATACGTGAGATGGAAGAACAAGAGACTTCTGTTTAAAGAATAGTCGGTTGGCAACTTTAAAAACCTCTTTCTGACCAGTCGCCTGACTTAAAGCCTCTTTATAAAACTTGCATTTAGCAGCTTCAATAAGGGAAGCCAGTTCGTTGCACTGCTGATTGTGTATCTGTCTGTGCACCTCAAGCTTGGTCTTCCTGTACTGGCGCTCAAGTTTGCGCCTCTGTCTTTTAGCAGCACGAATGTCCTCGTTGAACCAGGGCGATTCTGGATGAATTGTCACTGTACAGGACTTGACAGGAGCGTGTTTGTCGGCTAGCTTCGTCAACTCTGAGTATTCAGCATCTCAAAGATGATAATGACATACTAACTGAAAAATCTTATATTGCAAACAAGTTGGGTGAAACTTTGGCTAAACATTCGTCCTCCTTAAATTATAATAAAAAAATTCAGGCTTATCAAACACAATAAGAAAACAACAAAATATATTTTCAATCTGATAATGGTGAAGATTATAATGAGGTATTTTCACAACATGGTCTTCACACTGTTTCACAAGCTCATGATAATGCAACAGGACCTGATGATATCCACTACCAACTCTTAAAACTCTTGCCTGAATCTTGTGTTGAAACTTTACTTAAAGGTCACATGCAACGTAAAACACAACTTTGCAGATTCTGATACCTTATAAAGTTGAAAAATAACGCGATGAAAAAAAACGCGAAAAATCGGAGTCCAAACGTTTCACTAATTTTCCCCAGACTTTTCTGGGAAAACGGGTTTCAACAGCTGGGCTGCGCTCATAGCACGTGCGCAAGTAAATAGGTTCGCGCAGCTTGGAACCGGGTTGTCGGGTGAACACTCGGTGAAGGCTTTGGTGTGAGCTATTTTTCTAATGTTTTGTTGATATCTCACAGGCGCGAGCTTTTTATATGTTATGACAGTAAATTAACTGTCTATATGTAATTTCATTTGTCTATTTCACCACACGTTCTTCTTACCGAGACACTTTCTCAGTTCGATACTTAAAAGCAATGTCATTATTTAGCGTTGACAGAATTTCTAACTGTGATATAGATATGTCGTTGTCACAGACAAAACTCAATGTCTTGTTTTATTGACACCTGTGTGTCTCCCTGCCTGTCTGCTAATGACAAAATCAATACACAGCTGCTATCACTGACCACATGCAATTTGAACACCAATCAGGTTATACACCATAAACAAAATGCATTGATTTATGGCCCGAGTTCGGTCTCTGTCACATTATGTAATTACACAGACAGGCAGGTGTGATACTTGAACACATGACATGTTATGATGTCTGTTGATTGCAAAATGTTACACACAAAAAATGAGCATGTATTTACAAAACCCAACATCTCTCTCTATATATATACACACACAATTAGCCGTGAAGGCATCTGCAAATGAACCAGCCGTTACACTTGAGTGCACACCCACCCGCTCTGACTGGGTTCGGTATCCCGGCTGCTTCGTTTCTTGGGAAGTAAACCGAAGCACACAATTTTGCACTTTCGATTTGCGATTGTACGCTTATAATTTTGTTTATATATTTTTTCGTAACCAGCAATGTATATTATATGTCATGAATAAGTGATAATTGTGTTTTAATTATGTTTGATTTTTTGGTTGCATGTGACCTTTAACATTTTAACCATATTTGGACAACGGGAAATTGTCCTCCTTCATGGCGAAACGCCATAGTTGTTCCTGTTCCAAAGCCTGGCAGGGATCACACAGATCCATCTACTTATCGACCTATTTCCTTAACTAGCTGTGTTTGTAAAACCATTGAGCGAATGGTTAAGAATCGATTAGTTTGGTTTTTAGAAACCAACAATCTAATCAGTGATATACAATGTGGTTTCCGTAAAAACCGAAGTACGACTGACCACTTGCGGTATCCATCTTTTTTTATCTTGAAAAAGCTTATGACACCACTTTGAAGCATGGTATTTTAAAAGATTTGCATGCTTTTGGGTTGAGAGGTCGCTTGCCACAATTTATATCTATTTTTTTAACCGACAGACAGTTTCAAGTCCGTGTGGGATCAACCTTGTCGGACATCTTTAATCAAGACCAAGGTGTTCCACAGGGCACTACATTGTCTCTGACTTTATTCAGCATTAAAATCAATAGCCTTTCAAGGGTTTTAAGTGATTCAGTTGATGGATCATTATTTGTGGATGATTTTAATGTTTCTTGTAGAGGTAGAAATATGCATACAATAGAGAGTGAGTGAGTTAGTATTTAACGTCACATCGGCAATATTTCAGCCATATCGTGACGAGAACATTTGACATACAATAGAGAGACAATTACAAATTTGTCTCAATTAAATTGAAAAATGGTCACTTGAAAACGGGTTTAAATCTTCTATAACAAAAACTAATTGTATACATTTCTGCAGAAAGTATAAACCGCATAAAGATCCAGAATTATTTTTAAACGGCACCCCCATCAAAGTAGTTAAGGAGGCTCACATTTAAATTTTCTGCCACACATTAAGTCACTTAAAGCTAAATGCCTGAAGGCACTTGATCTGTTAAAAGTCGTTTCAAATTCGCCCCCAAAGTGGGGAGGGAACCAAACTACCCTACTACACCTATACAGATCTCTAATCCGTTCGAAACTTGATAACGGCTCCATTGTATACGTGATTCTATCCATCACCAAGGTCTAAGACTTTGTCTTGGATCTTTTAGAACTTCTCCTATGGACAGTCTTAACCAACGCCGTATAAAATTATCCTTGCAGTATGTAACTAAACTATCTTCTAACGAGTCAAATCCTGCATTTAAGTGTGTTTTTAATCCTCTTTACAAGGATCTTTACAACAAAAAGTCTTCTCTTGTTCCGCTTCTTGGGCACAGAATTAAACCATACATTTCTGCTGCCGGCATTGAGCGGGAAACTATAGCGCCTATCCGTCTTCTTTCTTCTCCTCCTTGGCAGTTGGTTAGGCCCCAAGTTGACCTAACTTTGACCACATTTAAAAAATCAGAAACTAATGAATTACAGTATAAACAAGAATTTCGTCAGTTAAGAAATAAATATATAATATACTGAGTCAAAAAAGAAACTTCAATTCTTTCTTCAGGGCACTATAAAAGAACAAGAGATGGTAAGATGGTTAAATTGTTAATATTTCATTGCTGAGATCTGTGTGATGTACTCGATACACTGACAGTGCCATAATCAGTTCCATTAGGCTACACCGCCGTTCCAAAACATGGGTATACAGAATGTCAAGTCACAAGAATAAAAATGCAAAATTTCTCAGTTCAATATCGTGTATGGCCGCCCCGCGCATTCACCACTGCCAAACACCGTCTCCTCATCGACTGCCTGATGCTTGTGAACACGTGGTTGGGGATTCTGCGCCATTGGTCTTGCAAGGCAGCGCCAAGTTCCTGCAAATTCTGAGGTTGGTTCCTAAGACCACGAAACCTTCTCCCAAGTGCATCCCAAACGTGCTCGATTGGATTAAGGTCAGGGGACCTCGATGGCCAGTCCATGACGTTGATTCAAGCGTTTTGAAGGATATTTCGTGTCAATATCGCGGTATGCGGCCGAGCATTATCATGCTGGAACTGTAGACCTGGGCCATGAGCCGCCATGAAAGGAACGAGTTCAGGGGTGAGCACCTGGTCGCGGTAAGCAGCAGCTGTGAGGTTTCCACGGATGACCAGAAGTCGGGGACGGTTGTTCCCACAGAAAGCACCCCACACCATGCAACTTCGCCCCCGAATCTGTCGACTTCCTGTACACAACATTGGGCATACCGTTCACGACGTCGTCTCCAGACTCTATGCCTGCCGTCTGCGAATCTGAGGGTAAACCTGGATTCATCGCTAAAGACGACTCGATTCCAATCTCTCTGGGTCCATCGGAGGTGACGTTGGGCCCACAGCAGACGTTGACGTTGATGAAACGGCGTCAATATTGGCCCACGATATGGATGTCGAGAATGGAGATTGGCAGCCCGCAACCGATTTCGAATGGTCTGTGAGGACAGTCGACCTCTAAACATCTCAGCCCTGGTTCGTATAGCCGGCAGAAATCTGTCACGTCAATAACTGATCTTCCCGCTTGCAACATGCCAACGGCAAGTTCACGTTGCACATTTGACAATCGTGGCATATCAAGTACCGTTAGAACTGTGGTTTAAAAGTGTTTTTTCAATTCTTGAGGCCAATGCAAACACGTGCATATGAAGAAAACTTCGATGCGAAGATCACGTGATCGACTGCACGTGCAAAACCTGATTTGGCACTAACGTCATTTGCACGACGAATGGATGGGTTTGAGTGGGTTTTGCTAACGTTTTGCTAACGTTTTGCTAGAGTCGAAAGATAGGGATCCCATTTCGGATGCATAGATGTATCATCAGAGAAACATTATTCATTATTTTTCAAATTACATTTTGTGAAGTTTCTTTTTTGACTCAGTATACATATAAATCCTTATTTACAGATGGATCCAAGGATGGTGGCGGTGTAGCTTGTGCCACTGTCATTGGGTCAAGAACAATATCTTCTCGATTGCCTGATAACAGCTCTATTTTCACGGGGGAAGCTAACGCCATATTAACAGCTTTAAAATATATTACCTCACACCGTAAATATAAACAATATATAATCTTTTCTGACTCTCTTTCTTGCCTTCAGGCGATTAAAAACATTCTTCCTAACATCCACTTTTAATTGAAATTATTGAATTATATAATGATCCTGCTACTGGCCAATGAGACATCGTCCTCTGTTGGTTACCCAGCCACGTTGGCATTTCTGGGAACGCACTGGCCGATCTTGCTGCCAAGGCAGCACTCAACAAATCTGTGACACCACTTCTTCTTCCTTACTCTGATTACAAAGCTAGCATTAGAACCTACTTCCGAGATCTGATGCAGAAGAAGTGGGACACCCAAGTAGGTATCAATAAATTACATGAAATAAAACCCACTATCGGTCACACCTACTTGGGTTAGATATACTCATGCATACCTATTGAAAGGTGAGGATCCTCCATTTTGTATCCCTTGTGATGAGAGAACCACGGTCAAGCACGTCCTGCTGGACTGTGTTGAATTCTCCATTATAAGGGATAAATACTTTACTGTGAAAACAGTTAAGGATCTTTTTAATACTGTTAATTTTCATTTAAGTATTGTTTTTTTCAAAGAAATTGACTTAATAGATGAAGTTTAATAATATGTTCTGTAGAAAGTTGTATTTTATTATTGGTAGTTTAGATTAGTAACTGAGATTGTTAGTGGCTGTACCCTCAAAGGGGGTTGAAGTAGCCTAAAACTATTGTCCTCCTGAGAGGGTACGTGAGTCCAGAAACATTCAAAGGAAATTTAAATTTACCAGTTGTTTTAAATGTAGCTAAATTCACTTCAATCGCCAGCGGCTGAAGGGATGATATAAATCCAGCTAGGGTCCATGCAGGTAGCGAAAGTACTGTAAGTCCCCATGGTCCCTAATTTGGTGATCTACCTTCAGTTGTTGGCGATCTATAGCCAGTTTTTATATTGTATTGTCCAAATAGTGCTATTAGTTTTAACTTTCCACACTAGTTTTAGTTGTAATCGTGATATTCTAGTTGTTTTACTGTCCTTCGTCGACAGGTTTTTATCATATACTTATATTCTATTTCAATGTCAAATATGTTCTCGTCACGATATGGCTGAGATATTGCCGATGTGACGTTAAATATTAACTCACTCACTCACTCACCCCTATGATCCACAATTTGGACATATTTAGAATTTTAAATGCTCAAGCACGGCGTACTTTCAAGCAAAGTAAACGCCACTCTTGTCGAAACTATGTCTCAAAAATCAGTTCGCGCACGCCGATATCAAAGGTGTGGGATATGATCCAGAAAATCAAAGGTAAGGGGTCTAAATCTAGCATTCACCACCTGAAAGATGGGAACAAGTATTAACCAATAAATCTGATATTGCAAATAAGCTTGGTGAGACGTTGGCCAAACATTCTTCCTCCTCTAATTATGTACCTGAATTCCAAAAATGTCAAAAACAGCAAGAAAAGAAAGCTATTAATTTCAATTCAGATAATGGGGAAGACTACAATGAAACCTTTTCAATACATGAGCTTCATACTGCTCTTGATCAGGCTCACGATACTGCTTTTGGAGCTGATAACATGCATTATCAACGCCTGAAGCACTTGCCAGAGCCATGTTTTTATACAACAAAAATCTTCTCTTGTTCCGCCTCTTGGGCACAGAATTAAGCCATTCATTTCTGCTGACATTCAATCTGAAACTAATGAATTACAATATAAACAAGAATATAATTTATTAAAAACTAAATATAATACATACAAATCCTTATTTACAGATGGGTCAAAGGATGGTGGCATGTGCGACCGTCATTGGATCCCGAACAATATCTTCTCGAATACCAAACAACAGCTCTATTTTCACAGCAGAAGTTAACGCCATATTAACATCTCTTAAATACTTTTCACAGCAGAAGTTAACGTCATATTAACATCTCTTAAATACATTAATAAACACCGTAAATATAAACAATACATAATCTTTTCCGATTCTCTTTCGTGTGTTCAGGCAACTAAAAATCGTTCTTGTAAACATCCACTTTTATTATTGAATTGTATAATGAGCTTGCTACTGGCCAATGCGACATCGTCTTTTGTTGGTTAGGCAGCCACGTTGGCATTTCTGGGAACACAATGGCTGATCTTGCTGCCAAGGCGCAACCCACGGCCAACAGGTTGGTGGACCAAATATACCCCCGGGTCCACAACGGGAGGTTGAAGAGCGCTTAGCGTTACCCAGCACCCACCACGAGGAGGTGGCTCTTCACGGGTGCCACATTTTCTAAATCCAAAACTAATTGTATACTTTTCTGCCGTAAATACAAACCACATAAAGACCCTCAACTATCTCTAAATGGCACACCCATCAAAGTTGTTAAGGAGGCCAAGTTCTTGGGTATTATTTTGACTCGCACTTAACGTCTCTACTACATATTAAATCCCTTAAAACTAAATGCCTGAAGGCAATTGACTTGTTGAAAGTCGTTTCCAATTTGAAGTGGGGAGGGGATCAAGCTACCCTCCTACATCTATATCGATCACTGGTACCTTCCAAACTTGAATATGGTTCCATCGTTTATTGTGAAGCCTGCAAAAGCAACCTCAAACTATTAGATTCTGTCCACCACCAAGGTCTAAGACTTTGTCTTGGGTCCTTTAGAACTTCTCCTGTTGACAGTCTCTACGACGAGGACGATGAGCCACACAACGCCGTATAAAATAATCCTTGCACTATGTAACAAAACTATACTCTAATAAGTCAAATCCTGCATTTAACTGTGTTTTTATCCTCTTTATGAGGATCTATACAATAAAAAGTCTTCTCTTGTTCCGCCTCTGGGACTAAGAGTCAAATCTTGCCTTTCTGCTGCTGGCATTGAGCTAGAGCTAGATTTAAACTTACCGGGTTTTTAAAACGTAGTACTTTTGTTCTTTTAATGTTTGGCTAAATATTTCATACAATCGCCAGCGGCTGAAGGGATGATGTAAATCCAACTAGGGTCCATGTAGGTAGCAAAAGTACTGTAGGTCCCCATGGTCCCTGCTATGGTGATCTACCTTCAGTTGTTGGTGATCTATAGCCAGTTTTTATATTGTAACGTCCTCTATAGTTTAGTTCTATATTTTAGATTGCATTACTAGTTTTAACTATATATATCTGTGATAGTCTAGTTAGTTTTACTGTTCCTTGTCGACAGATATTTAAAATTGATTACCTTGTTTTAATCGCTATATGGCTGTAATATGTATGCAAACTTTTAACTGACTCACTCTATAGACCTCAGTCATCCAAGAAGAATGGTTTGTTGACCTCACAGTTTGGAGAGGTATTCGCGACCCTTCTGACACAATGGAAACAGAAACAATTGATAATCCTTGATGGTTTTTAATGTTCACTTCAATTGAAAGGATAATCCGGAGACTACGAAATTATGTAAGTCGTTGATGAATGTTGAACACGCCGATCTGAGCACATTCTGGATTGGGTTTTAATTAGAGAACCAAAGTCTGTTGTTTCTACCGTAACGGTTGACAATAAACTAATGTCTGATCGCTTCTTCATAAAACTGTCAGTTACATGTGTCAAACCGGTCAAGTCTAAGAAGTGTGTTACTTGTCGGAATATCAAGAAGACTAATAGAAAGGAGTTTAGAAAAGATCTTGTGAAAATAATCAAGGTAAATACCTGACACTCCCTCTGACTTGGAAGCTCTATGTGAGTGTTCGCAATGTATATATTGAGAATTATGAGGAAATTGCACTTTTTGTCTTTATCGGACACTTTATTTCTTGCTGAAAATGTTAAATCAGTGGAAGGGAAATAGACTGTTTAACAGGGCCGCATATGCGCGTTCGACGGCTACAATTCAACCCTTCCACTCATCCCATCTCATGTCACGGGTTATCATCTGCACAAATCGTAGCCAATGAGACTTCCATAAGAAAGCATGTAGTTCAACTGCCTTCAACCATTTTCAGTGCGATGTGAGGAACATATTACTCTTAAGATCTTCTGCCTCATAACACACACTTTATTCGCTTACAGCACACCAAGTCCGTCAGTTTAAGATAGATGTGGACAAAGGTCTCGTCATTTGGGAAACGAAAAACAGAAAAGAGACCAAATCCGCTACATTCATGGGAACGAGCATTAAAACCATATACAGCGGCTTTTGCATACAATCCTTCCACATTGATAAACTGAACAGGTGAGACTTAGTGTTTTCTATTCATAAACTAAAACAAACACCGTGCTAATGACGATAGAATTTGCTTGCAAGTACGTGCCATAATATCTTTGACAATGACATCAATTGTTTTTTCAGTCATGTATACATTCTTGAATTGTTTGGAGAAATCTACGTTACTAATTACAACGGAGGAATAACCAGACCACTTGTAAGATTAGAGGCTGCATGCTCGTTTTATGATCAAGAGGGTAAGTATAATTTGAAATTTGTTTTAGAATTTTACTAAGTCTTTATATACATGGGCACTGGTTTGGTACTGGGATGCGAAGGGCCATCTTGCGTTTTTCCTTTTAAGTTCGCATTTGCAAACTGCTAAACTGCATAAAAACACAAACTAACCACATAACATCAAATAGATGCCTTATAACATAGCCACAAAAGTCTGGTTTCGAATTAATTCATGCTTGTTCAAAATAGGCAGGTCCCACAACCAAATACAGGACCAATGAGTCAATTTCATTCACGTGATACCCAGTGAGTGTTAAAAGATGCTACTTGCATTATGGGGATTAAAACAAGCATTGTCACTAAGGTGATATAATCCCCCGCCGCAAATTATAAAATCAAACTAAAAAAGTAATGAAAGTGAAGTTCGTAATTTAAGATGAAGTTAAATGTCAACAAAAACATGGCCAGTCAACCTCTCTTGATATCTTGTTCTGTAGTTTTTCAAACGCACAAATATTTTCAAGACTGACTTTGACCTTGACATGAATGTCTTAGTGAATGAAATATGCAAAAATAGTAATAATTGCTTATTGAATAACATTCAAGGTAAATCTGAAGAAAGTCCAGTGAATGGTTCTTGAGATATCTCGCTGACAATCTTTACATGCAGCTTAACATACTGAAATCTTCAAAGTGTCGCCGTGACCGTGAACTTTTTTTGAAGGTCACCAAAATCGACTGGGCCTTGCAGCTTACCTAGATGAAGCTTGGTGTCATATATGAAGAAACTCCATTGAATTGTTCTTGAGATATCTCACTGACAATCTTAACATGCTGGTAACATGCTGAAACCTTTTAAGTGTTGCGGTGACCTTGAGTATTAAGTGAAGGACACCAAAATCGACTGAACCCTGCGTCTCCCCTAGGTAAAGCTTGGTGTCGAATATGAAGAAAATCGAGTGAACGGTTCTTGAGATGACAAGCTCGCTGACAAGCTTAACATGCAGCTTAACATGCTGAAATCTTCAACGTGTCGCCGTGACCTTGAAAATTCAGTGAAGGTCACCCAAATCGGCTGGGCCCTGCGCCTTCCCTAAAAACAGCTTGGTGATGAGTATGAAAATCCAGAGGACAGTTCTTGAGATATCTCGCTGACAAGGGTAAAACGTTAAAGTCCCCTTGTGACCTTGAAATGAAGGTCACCAAACCTGACTGAGACCTTCCTGTCACTCTGATGAACCTAGGTACCAAATATTAAAAGAATCCAGATAACGGTTCTTAAGATATTCCAATTCGTACGGACGGACGGAGCCTAATACTATATCCCCCGCTTCGCGCTAAACGCGCGGTGGGGGATAAATAGACTGGTTGGCCCTTATGAGTACACTATGGCGGCACTGTCTCTGGGCGGGTCTTCCTAATTGATTCTCATGGTATCCACGAGCTAACATTTTTAAGTTCCCATTGGTCGAAACCGGTAAATGTAGCTATACAGAGACGGATGGACACACACAACGTCTTTGTTTTCATGTAAACACTAGTATAGACTTTTGATTCAGCGTGTTCAAAGTGAACGATGTATTGGCATCTTTTCCTATGGATGTGGAAAGGGGTTTGTTGCTTTAATTAGCATCGTTTCTTGACAACACTAATGGTTTCAGTGGCATTGTCGACAATGTAAACGTTTTTTTTATGATGAGCAGATATATGATAACTCAACTCAACTCAGCTCAGCACAGCACAGCACAGCACAGCCATGAAAGATAACATGTTTACATTCCTGCAAACAAAGATATTTTTCAGACAAAATACTCTACATAGTGCCACAGGTCGGTGAGATACGGGAAGAAAACCAACAGAATACGGAATACAAAATCCTGCATCAACTTGAAGGAAGTTACTACTTTGTGGTTCATCGTCGGACTATTTACTACGAATCTAATGACGTTAGGTAAGATATTAAAGTTAGAGTTACCCATTATCATTCATCATTTTTGTATACGATAACACGACCGCCCAAACTTTATAGGTCCATTTGCAGCAACGACTATTTAAGAAAATAATGTCCCCCAATATCGAGTTCAAGGAAATACATGCTCACGCTGAAGATGCGATAGCGGTGGAGTAAAAATATACTTGTAAAGTTACCACTGAAATTGTGTGTTGTCTGGTCCAGATTCGATTATATACAGACCGCCGCCATATAGCTGGAATATTGCTAAGTGCGGCGTAAAACTAAACTCACTCCATTAAAGCCAACTAAATGAACTGGTTGACTTATTGCAATTGCGAGGTTTGAGACTCGTGATGATTACTGCTCCGTTGTACGTTCAAGATTGAGTGAGTGAGTGAGCAAGTTATTATTTAAGGTCACATCGGCAATATTGCAGCCATATCGTGACGAGAACATATTTGATTTTGAAGTGGAATATATGTATATTATAAAAACCTGTCGACGAAGGACAGTAAAACAACTAGAATATCACAATTACAACTAAAACTAGTATGGAGAGTTAAAACTGATAGCACTATTTGGACAATACAATATAAAAAGAAGCTATAGATCGCCAACACCAGAAGTTAGATCACCAAACTAGGGACCATGGGCACTTACAGTACCTTGGCTACCTGCATGGACCCTAGTTAGATTTACACCACCCCTTCAGCTGCTGGCGATTGTAAGAAATGTTAGCCAAAATTAAAATGACAAGAATGCTACGTTTAAAAATCCTGGCAAGTTTAAATGGGCTTCAAACATTTTGGGACTTACGTACCCTCTCAGGAGGACAATATTTTACACTACTTCAACCCCCTTTGAGGGTACAGCCACTAACAATCTCAGTTACTAATTCAAACTACCAATAATAAAATATATATCTATTTACAAATCACTTAACAAATATAATTCTTTTAAAAATGCAATAATTAAATGAGAACTGACATTATTAAAAAGATCCTTCATAGTTTTGGATTTGAAATAGTTATGATGGAATATTCAACACAGTCAAGCAAGACATGCTTGACTGTGATTCTTTCTTTCATCACAAGGGATATAAAACGGAGGATCTTCGCCTTTCAATAAATATTCGTGAGTATATTTAGTAGGGCCAATGCGACATCGTCGTAAATGACCTCTTCAAATCTGGACTGACAACGCAAGTAGGTGTAACCAATATAGGGTTTTATTTCATGTAATTTATTAATACCTACCTGGGTGTCCCACTTCTTCTGCATCAGATCACGGATGTAAGTTCTAATGCTAGCTTTAGCCTTGCAATCAGAGTATGGAATAAGAAGTGGTGTCACAGTTGCCTTACCAGCAAGATCAGCATGTATTCCCAGAAATGCCAACGTGGCTGCCTAACCAACAAAAGACGATGTCGCATTGGCCAGTAGCAAGCTCATTGTACAATTAAATAATTTCTATTAAAAGTGGATGTTTACAAGAATGATATTGAATAGCCTGAAGACACGAAAGAGAATCGGAAAAGATGATGTATTGTTTATATTTACGGTGTTTATATTTATATATTTCAGAGCTGTTAATATGGCGTTAGCTTCTACTGTGAAAATAGAGCTGTTGTTTGGTATTCGAGAAGATATTGTTCTGGATCCAATGACAGTGGCACAGGCCACCATCCTTGGATCCATCTGTAAATAGGAACTTATATGTATTATATTTATTTCTTAATTGACTAAATTCTTGTTTATACTGTAAATCATTAGTTTCGGATTTTTTAAATGTGGTTTATGTTAAGTCAAAGTCTGGCCTCACCAATTGCAAAGGAGGAGACGAGAAGGAGATATATTCTCCAGCTCAATTCCGGCAGCAGAAATGGATGGTTTAATTCTCAAACCAAGAGGCGGAACAAGAGAAGGCTTTTTGTTGTACAGATCCTCATGAAGAGGATTAAAAACACAGTGAAATGCAGGATTTGACTCATTAGAATATAGTTTCGTTACTGTTACATACTGCAAGGATAAATTTACACGGCGTTGTGTAAGAGATGGCTCATTGGCCTCGTCGTAGAGACTGTCAACAGGAGAAGTTCTAAAGGACCCAAGACAAAGTCTTAGACCTTGGTGGTGGACAGAATCTAGTAGTTTGAGGTTGCTGTTGCAGGCTCCACCATAAACGATGGAACCATAATCAAGTTTGGAATGTACCAGTGATCGATAGAGATGTAGGAAGGTAGCTTGATCCCCTCCCCACTTCAAATTGGAAACGACTTATAACAAGTCAATTGCCTTCAGGCATTTAGTTTTAAGGGATTTAATATGTGGTAGAAACGTTAAGTGTGAGTCAAGTAATACCCAAGAACTTGGCCTTCTTCCCAACTTTGATGGGTGTGCCATTTAGAGATAGTTGAGGGTCTTTATGCGGTTTGTATGTACGGCAGAAATGTATACAATTAGTTTTGGATTTAGAAAATTTAAAGCCATTTTCAAGACACCATTTATGTATCTTGTTTAAACACAACTGCAGTTGCCGTTCAATGGTATGCATAGTTTTACCACGACAAGAAATATTAAAATCATCCACAAAAAGTGATCCATGAATTGAATCATTTAAAACCTTGCATAAACTGTTGATCTTGATACTAAATAATGCCTTGTTGGACACCCTGATCCTGATTGTAATGATCAGACAGGGTGGAACCCACGCGGAGCTGATTGTCTGTCATTTAAAAAGTTGGCTATAAATTGAGGCAAACGGCCTCGCAATCCGAAGCCATGTAAATATCTTAAAATGCCTTATTTCCACGTTGTGTCATATGCCTTTTCAAGATAAAAAACGATAGACACAGCGTGTTGTTTATTAATTAGAGCGTTTTTAGCAAATGATATCGACAGTACTTCTGTTTTTACGGAAACCTCATTGTATATCTGCTATAAGGTTATTAGTTTGCAAGTACCAAACAAGTCGATTATTTATCATGCGATCCATGGTTTTGCAAACACAGCTCGTTAGTGAAATCGGTCGATTATTTGACGGATCCGTATGATCACGTCCAGGTTTAGGTATTGGTACTCCTATAGCATCACGCCATGAGGAAGGAAATTTCCCTGACGTCAAAATATCATCAAAAATGTGTAAGAGCGTCTCTAAACATGAAAGTGTTTCAGGAGTTGATAATGATGTTATCAGCACCTGTCGCAGTATCGTGAGCTTGCTAAAGAGCAGTATGGAGTTCAGGAATAGAAAATGTTTCATTATAATCTTCCTCATTATCTGAATTGAAATTGATAGTTTTCTTTTCTTCTTGTTTTTGATATTGTTGGAATTTAGGCACATAATTAGAAGATGAAGAATGTTTAGCGAGAGTTTCACCCAGTTTATTAGCAATATCTGATTTATCGGTAAGTAATTGATCTCCATGTTTAAGATGATAGACACTAGATTTAGTACCTTTACCTTTAATTTTCTGGACCATGTTCCATACCTTGGACATGGGCGTTCGAGAATGTATTTTGGATACATAATTTTGCCAAGATTGGCGTTTATTCTGGTTATAGGTACGCCGCACTTTAGCATTTAACATTTTAAATTTATTTAAATTATGCACCATAGGATGGCGACGGAAATATTTTTTCCTTGCCTTCCTAGCCTGTTTGCACTCATTGTTGAACCATGGTTTTGCAGAGGACTGTGGTATACATTCATCAGCTGTGGTATTCAGTTCATCAGAAAAACAGTTGATAGCATCAGGAACGTCGATAAAAAGTTCAGGTTTCAGTTTTGTAGCACACAGTGTTTCATATAAAGCCAAGTTAGCCTTCTTACATTCCGCCTTGATAATGGAGGTACATCAGATGGAGTTTCCAGATTTAAGAGTGTGAGTGAGTGATTTAAGAATTATAGTCACATTGGCAATATTCCAGCCATATAATGAAATATTTTCCGTAGATGACAGATGTTTGTACATAATAATAAATGTATTTACTCAGTACAAACATCTGTCATCTACGGAAAATATTTCAGCCATATCATGACTAAAACAAGTTGTATATTCACAATAAATACATGTAAATGATAAAATTAAATTACCCCGCCATGTTGGAATCTCTGGTAATACTATGGCCAATTTGCTGCTAAGGCAGCACTAAATAAATCTGTGACGCCACTTATTCCTTACTCCGATTACAAAGCAACCATTAGATCGTACATCCGTGATCTGATGCAGAAGAAGTGGGACACTCAAGTAGGTATCAATAAATTACATGACATAAATATTATTAGTTTCACCTACTTGGGTTGTCAGTCCAGATTTGAAGAGGTCATTCTGCGACGATGTATCGGCTATACAAGATACATGAGTACCTGTTAAAAAGTGAAGATCCTCCGTTTTGTATCCCTTGTGATGAAAGAATCACGGTCAAGCGTGTCCTGCTTGAATATTGACTTTTCTATCACAAGGGATAAGTATTTCAATGTAAAAACTGTTAGGATCTTTTAGTACTGTTAATTTTCATATAAATATTGAATATTTAAAAGAAATAGAATTATTAGATAAATTTTGATGACAAGTTTGTACATAGAACAATATTTAATTGTTGGTAGTTCAGATTATTAACTTAGATTGTTAGTATTGTAACATTATTGTCCTCCTGAGAGGGTACGTAAGTCCCAAAACTTTCAGAGTTACATTTAAGATTACCAGCTTTTAAACGTAGTATTTTTGTTACTTTAAATTTCGATTAAATTTTGCCTACAATTGCCAGTGACTGAAGGGATGGTGTAAATCCAACTAGGGTCCATGCAGGTAGCAGACGAACTGTAAGCCGCCATTGTCCCTAGTATGATCTACCTTCAGTTGTTTGCGCCCTACCGCCTGTTTTTATGTTGTATTGTCTTCGTGAATAAAATAGTTTTAGATTTACATGCTAGTTTTAGACACCATCTGCGAGACTCTAGTGGTTTTACAGTCCGTCGATGACTGAGTATTAAGCTAAAATTTATTGTGTATGTAAAACCTTTCTCGTCACTATATGGCTGAAATATTGCCGAGGTGACGTTAAATATTAAATCACTCATTCACCTACATTAAAAGAATACATTGACAAGGCAAGAGTCACCATCTTCAACCCCCAGATCACGTCTAAAATAATAATGGTACGTGTGCGTTGATATCGACACTTCTAGACCAGTTGACAAACTGTCGTCACGAGACTGAATCCGTCCATGTCACGTTGTATAAACAAATAGTTGGCTATTCTTGAGAGCATGTCCCATTAATGATCGTGAAAAAAATTTCAATATTTGATAAGATACCCTGCTGCTTTGCTTTACTGAAATACCCCGCCTTGCATATTGTCATGTTACAATGAGTTACTTGAAATTTCTCAGGAGAGGGTAAAGTAAGTCCCAAAACATTCAAAGTAAACATATCACTATATTCAACAGTAGAATATGTTATGTTATTTCAATTAATGGCTAGATTGTCTAACCTTGGTAACCGCTGAACGGATGGGGTAAATCAAGCTAGGGTCCATGCAGGAAGCTAATGCACTGTAAGTCCCCATAGTCCTTGGTATGGTGATTTACATACTAGTTTTATATTCATATCTGCAATATTCTATTTGCTTTTACTGTCCATCGTTGGCAGGCTTTTTTATAATTTGTATGTATTTATCGTGGATTTTTATAACTTGTTTTAGTCACGATATGGCTGAAATATTGCCGATGTGACTATAATTCTTAACTCACTCACTTAATTCTTAACTTTACATCGCCACCTTTTCAGTCACATTGATACTATAACAGTATCATGTGCCAGTGATTATTTCTGGCCAAATGAGTTGACTTAAATTGGGGTATATGAGTTAACCTCGTCCGAGTGCATCCTGTTCCACTTTGTACACATCCATTTTTCACAGGTCGCAATGTAAAAGTGGGAATAGCGCCAACTGCTGAAGGAACTTTTGTGTTTTATTATGATGTCGCTAATTCTCTTTTTTACCAGAGGACTAAAACGGATGACACTGGATGGGAAAAAATTGTCGACCATTGCAAGAGACACTAATACCACGATTGCAATCATTTTTCTTTGACTTTATGGTCCTTGTAGAGACAGGGAATGTTTGTCATGTATCCAAATATGATATTCACAAAAAAAACCATTACTATCAGATGATGGTATTCAAAAGAGCGAATTCATCAAAATGTTAATATCCAAATGCTCATTTGTGTTTTATTTTATTTTGCTTCTTGCATTGTGAATCGTTTTTCGCAACATAAATCTGCCAGGATTGGTTATTGGAAATATATGTTGACTTTCTGTGATAATATGCAAATAAAAAACTTCCTGTGTGACGTTAATGCGTTTTGGTTTCCTTTTAGGATCGCTGCTTCGTTTCACCTGAATTTCTATCGATATTTCATTAAGCCAATGACCGTCCATGCAATTCAGAAGCACATTTTGTCCAAAGATATGGACTGTAATTCCAGAACACTTAAAATTCAAAACTGTCTCAAGATTACCTTATAGGGGTGAAATTGACATAAAGCTTTCATGGCCTTTGAGGCATTCCATAGTCGAGGTAGCTCGTTATCATTTTAATAATTGTACACGTGTGAAGAAAGTATGCGACATTCATATTATTGTAAAGATTCACGTTCCTTATGCACTGCCGCCTCACATGGGGACATACCATCACTGTACAGTAGTGACCTTTGGGTTTGTCAGAAACTTCTGGTCATGGGTTCGAATCCCTGTTTGCCCTGAGTTTGTTACTAAGTTTGTCAGCTCCATGCCCATGTTCGTTACCAAAGTAACCAACCTCTAGGATTTGGGTATCTTAAGGCTGACTTCTCACAGCGAGCTGACACACCTTGGTATAGACTAACGCTTAATCACTGAATGAATATAATTTGGATATAAACAAATCTTTCCTTTTAAATTGGAAAGGAGCCCCTGTGAGTGAGTGAGTGAGTGAGTGAGTGAGCGAATTAAAACTTATAGTCACATTGGCAGTATTACTGCCATATCGTGACAAAAACAAGTTCTAAATTTGTGATAAAGAAAGTTAAATCATAAAGACTTGTCGACAAAGGATAGAAAACAAGACAACCAGAATATCGCAGAAACAGCATATTAAACCGGCATCTATCTCTAAAAGTGGATTTCTAAACAGAACAATACAACAACAAAATTCGCTATAGATCGCCAGCAACTGACGGTAGATCATCAAACTGGGGACTAATGGGATCTACAAGGACTGCAGCTGGAATTATACCGTCCCCTCAGCCGTTGGCAATTGTAGTCCAATTTAGCTAAACATTAAAAAATGTTTAGTGTGAAAAACACTTGAAAAGTGACTGGGGACTGGAACAGTAATCTCTACGTGGTGAGTACTGGGTAACGCTAATCCCGTGTGGACCCGGGATGGAATTATAGGTCCTCAGCAAACCATTGCTGGTCGTAAGAGGCGACAAAATTGGGCAACCTGTTTGTTGTGGGTTGCGCCCCTGTGTCGGTGGAGGAAGGAATTCTGGTAGTTGAGGGCACTTGTTCCAGTGCAAGTGGACGGTGTAACATCAGCCCCGAAAATCATCAAACACGGTGTCCCGCAAGGATCCGTGTTAGGTCCTGTTTTGTTCACGTGCTATGTCCAGCCACTGGGGAACATCATCAAAGGTCACTTTTTGGACTTCCATGGATACGCCGACGATCAGTTGTTGTATGTGGCGGTTAGACCGTCTAAGGTTAGTACAGGAATCCACATCATAAAAGACTGCACCAGCGATGTCCATGATTGGATATCTCCTAAGTACCTGCACTCTGCAAATTAACATCAGGCACTTAACACTGCCAAAGCAGCAAACTTTCAAATCGATTGCTAAAACTATCTTGTTTGGATCTGGCGTCTTCTCTCACTTACAGAGAGTTCAGAACAAGGCTGCTCGTGTTGTCAATCGCACCAGAAAGGATTCTCACATTACGCCGATTCTCTGAGATTTACACTGGATGAACATCAAGTTACTTGTCTTGATGTACAATGCTCTCAAAGGAGTCATCGTTGAGTCATCACCTACTTATTTAAAGGCCCTACCACCCATCTACGACGGGTGTCCCAAAAGTAGCCGGCCTAACTATATTCTCGATCTCTAATGTTAGAAAAGCTTCCATTTTATTTAGAAGGAATCATTAACAAAGCCATATCCAACATTTCACATATGTGGGTAATGTAGTTAACGAGATATTAGTCATCACAACACATTGAGGTATAATACTTCTTTAAAAATTGCAGAGAGTGAAAAACGATCTGTCATTTTGTACCTCTTGGATAATGGTATGCCCTCAGATAATATCATATAATATATGTTCAGTATAGTATTTCATGACTTCCCGTCATAATCAACATTAAAAAATTTGGATTGCTTTAGTTACATTTAGACGGGGCTGTGTTTAAAAGAAAACCCCCATTTTAATCTTTTTGTCCAGATATTCAAGTTGCCACAGTTTACAATATATTGAAAGCTGACACTTGTGTGACCTTTCAGTATTTGGTTTTAACCCTTGGCATCATTTAGGAATAAGGGAAGACATTAGAATAAATTATGTCCTTATGATTACGTCATCTGAAAGGGTTTGGGTAGTCTCTCCAAAACAAGCTTTTTCAGTAGACATCATAGGGGGAGTCACTTTAACAAGCAATTTTAGTTTCAAATTGCATTTTTATGCACTTTAATATCTACGATTGATCCTAGAAGACCTCTGCCTATCTCAAACACACAAAATGTTTCTTGCATATTTTGTTTCCTAAAGTTTGTGATGCATTTATTGCAGATTTATTTTTTTGGAGGGTACCAAGATAAAGAGTCAAACACAATGAGGATCGTGAGGCTGGAACATGGCAAAAGCAATTCGTTTGAAGTTGACAGATAACATTTAGAAAAATAAAACATAAAAACGGCTGCATTTGTATAATTTTCTACCTGCGACCGACTACTTTTGGGACGCCCCTCGTAGAACCTTACGTTCTGCCCAGAAGGAGCAACTGGTTGTTCCATCAACATCAAAAAAAGGCTGGAGATCGAGCCTCCTCAGTTGCCGCTCGCGCCCTGAGGAACACGGTCCCCCTTGACATCAGAAACAGTGACTCTCTTCCAAATCTTAAGAAAAACCTCGAAGCATTTCTTTTCGCGTCTACTGATTGAACTGTAATAAAGTGACTTCTAACGTGTAAGGCACCATTGAGCAGCTGCATATAGCTGGAAATAGGGGCTATACAAAACATTTATTATTATTATTAACCACAAATAACTGCAACCGACATTGACCTGCCGACTTCTGCCTTCCCCACCCTGGCAGACGGTGAAGCCACAGGTGGATCTTTCCCTCACCAAACTCTAAAAGTCCGAAACAAATCCTATGGTGCTTTAAAAGCAATAGACCCATGAAGGTCCGGGTTAGAATATTGGCCTTCAGTAGCCCATGCTTATCGTAAGAGGCGACTACCGGGATTGGGTGGTCAGGCTCACTGATGGCGTTGACACATGTCATCGGTTTCCAATTGCGCAGATCGATGTTCATGCTGTTGATCACTGGATCAATACATAAAGACTTTGAAAACCTGTTGTCAATGGACGGAACTATGAATTTGTAAAGACTAAATGGAGGGTCATTAGCTAGATGTCAATTTGCTAGTCAAACTGTATTTAGCAGGCGTTCTGTCGTCTGATATTATCTACAAGACAAATACATATTTCTATGTGTACGTGATCATCCATATGTCAGTAATGTTGGTTTAACGCGGTTTATTCTACTGATACATGTATCAGCTTCAGAAGGAATGAAAACACGAACTAATGCACGCTTTGACGTTTATCACTGTTCCTGTAACCCACGGTGTGGTGCTGCCAAACGAAGAAACATAAATATTTTCTTTTGATATCAACATCAGAACATCTGTGAAAAGGGGAAAAAACCTGGGTTAGAATTGATCTTCAACAACCCATGCTTGTCGAAAGTGGCGACTAACGGGATCGGATGGTCAGGCTCGCTGACTTGGTTGACTCATGTCATCGGTTCCCAATTGCGCAGATCGATGCTTATGCTGTTGAACACTGGATTGTCTGGTCCACACTCGATTATGTACAGACCGCCACCATATAGCTGGAATATTGCCGAGTGTGGCGTAAAACTAAACTCACTCACTCAAAAGGAATACAACCAGTTACGTTCCAAGTATAACACCGATAGATCCAGCTTTACAGACAGACCTAAGGATGATGGCAAACTTGACAGTGCCACACTCTTTGGATCCAAGACTGTCTCCTCGAAAATAGTTACATTTCCACTGTTGAGGCCAAAGATATCTTCACGGCTTTGCCCTAAATTAAACAGTAAAAGCATTCCAGAAACTTCATGATCTTTTCAGATTTATTATCCTGCCTTCAGGCACTTCAAAATGCCACTTCAGGTCACTCTAACATCCTCAATATTTTAGATCCTTTACAATCATCATTCCAATGGCCAATATGACATCATCCTTTGCTGGTAACACAAAAGCAGATGCTTCAGCTAAAACAGCTCTTGACAAACTGATATCCTCACAGCCAATTCCATATAGTGATTTCAAGCCCACAATCAAAAGTTATACTCACGACATTATGCAAAAAAGTTGGGACACCAAGGTAGGACGAAATAATTTCATGAATCGGTTATATCGGCCAACAATCGGTTATACCTACTTGTGTTGTCAGTCAAGACATGATGAGATAATACTACGACAATGTCGTATTTAGTCCAGTACAAATGTGACAAAACCTCAAAAAAATTGGTACAGAAATGATTTGAGCACTAAAAAGGTCCTCCCTTGAAATACCATGCTAAGTCCTATTTTGGCAGATGTGTGTGTGTGTGTGTGTGTGTGAAAAGTTAAAAATATGACATTTTCAGTGAATAACTTTTAAAATCTCAAATTGAGACACAAATATACCTTTTTGTGTATATTTTCAAAGAGAACACAGGTACTACCTGTACATGGGTTAAAAAGGTCAAATAATGTTATGCGAAGTCCTACTTTTGGGGTAAAATATTAAAAAGTTGAAATTTTCAGAGAATAATTTCTAAAATCTCATATTGAGACTCAAATGTGCTTTTATAGGTATATTTTCAAAGAGGACACAAGGAACTACTATTATATGGGCTGGATAATTCATATAATTTGAACAAAACCATAGATAAAAGACTTTTCAGAGTATATATGTTCCATTTTCAAGGGTAAAATATACCAAACTTCAGGAACATGCAATTTAGTTCCTCTTTTTGTCTCAACAAAGTTATGATTTATCTGAAAGATAACTATCCCCTATCAATATGGAGAAGCTGTTCTATGCCTGTCTATAGTGTGTGTGTGTGGAGTCTACAGCTTGTATGTATTCGAAGGTAAGTCTCTAATAATTACAATCACAATCCATATCTCTAAAACTAACACATATTCATTATAACTTTGAACAGAGAGAGCGATCAAGTTATGAACAAGGGCCCTGTGCTGTTTTAAGATGTTAGAATGTCTTTGTATTGTTTCCTTGGCAATAAGTTTGACTTTAATTCCCGTATGCTTCGAGAAAACTAAACCTCTTCCTCTGCGCGATGCGCAAACGTTTCTTCTAGACAGAACTCAGTCATGTTATGGCGGATCAGTGGAGTCTCCATCGCCCTCGTTGACAACGGACAAGCTAGCCATTAAACGTCTTGTGTGTAACATCAACAATTCCCCGGCAGATGGGGGATATTTGTGGCCCCACATTTGCTTGTGTTAGTCAGGTTGAATCTAAGTCGATGTAACACGCGTTGTGATTGGATAGAAAGAAGGGAGATAATTCGTGTTGCGATCTTTTGCCGCTAGGGGATTTTTACGAGAACCGAGAAATATGGCCGTATTAGAACAGAGGTTATCCCTCCAATTTTTTCGGGTATCATACTCTTTTACATATCTCAATATAAACTTTATGAAAGAATGACACGTAAGATGTTTATCAATAGATGAGACATAGTCAACACACATGAACAAGCACAAAATATCTTTGAGATGACCCCTCGTGCATGTAGGCAGTACGTGCATTTCATGCCAGGTGAGTCGACTGTCCGTCGTCATACCTGGCTGAGCGACCTAATTGCCATCTATAGTCTGATCTATTGGTTTCAGCGGCTATTCGTATTTTTTCTAAGTTTTCCCGATTTTACGAGTAAACATGCTTTTCTGGATATCGTATGACGCATCCCACTGAACGCCCAGTTAGGCCGAAGTGGGTTATTTCGACATATGTTATTTGCAGTTGTGTAAATTTTAGGGATATAGAGTAACAGCCTAAAACGTTTTTTTTCTATTTCCGACAGTACTTTAAATCCAGCTTCCATCATCTTAAACATGGGGATCAATTACTTACCGATAAATCAGATATTGCGAATAAACTTGGTGAAACTCTCGATAAACACTCTTCCTCTTCTAATTATGTACCTAAATTCCAACAATATCAAAAACAACAAGAAAAGAAAAACATTAATTTCAAGTCAGATAATGGGGAAGATTATAATGAACTATTTTCTATTCATGAACTCCATACTGCTCTTGAACAAGCTCACGATACTGCTACAGGAGCTGATAACATACATTATCAACTCCTGAAGTACTTACTAGAATCCCGTCTAGAAACACTTTTAAATATTTTTGATGATATGTGGACATCAGGTAAATCCCCTCCCTCATTGCGTGATGCTATAGTAGTACCAATACCTAAACCTGGGCGTGATCATACGGATCCGTCCAATTATCGACCGATTTCACTAACTAGCTGTGTTTGCAAAACCATGGAATGCATGATAAATAATCGACTTGTTTGATACTTGTAAACAAATAACCTTATAACAGATTACAATGTGGTTTCCGCAAAAACAGAAGTACTGTCGATCACCTAGTGCGTTTAGAATAATTTGTTAAAAACGCTCTAAGTAATAAACAACATGCTGTGTCTATCCTTTTTAATCTTGAAAAGGCATACTACACTACGTGGAAATGTGGCATTTAAGAGATTTACATGGCTTCGGATTGCGAGGCCGTTTGCCTCAATTTATAGCCAACTTTTTAAATGACAGACAATTTCAGGTCCGCCTGGGTTTTACCCTGTCTGATCATTACAATCAGGATCAGGGTGTCCCACAGGGAGTACTTTTTCTGTCACACGCTTTAGTATAAAGATAAATAGTTTATCAAAAGTTTTAAACGATTCAATTGATGGATCGTTATTTGTGGATGATTTTAATATTTCTTGTCGTGGTAAAACTATGCATGCTATTGAACGGCAAATGCAGTTGTGTTTAAACAAAATAGATAAATGGTGTCTTGAAAACGGCTTTAAATTTTCTAAATCCAAAATTAATTGTATACATTTCTGCCGTAAATACAAACCTCACAAAGACCCTGAACTATTTTTAAATAGCACTCCCATCAAAGTTGTCAAGGAGGCCAAGTTCTTGGGTCTAATGTTTGACTCCTAACGTATCTGCCGCAAATTACGTCCCTAAATGCCTGAAGGCACTTGACCTGTTAAAAGTCGTTTCTAATTCAAAGTGGGGCGGGGACCAAACTGCCCTCCTTCGTCTATATAGATCATTCGTCCGCTGGAAATTAGATTACGGCTCCATCGTATATGGTGGGGCCAGTAAAAACAACCTGAAACTCTTAGATTCTGTCCACCACCACTGTCTCAGACTGTGTCTTGACTCCTTTAGAACTTCTCCTGTTGACAGTCTCTCCGTCGAGGCTGATGAGCCATCTTTTAAACTTCGCCGAATACAATACATCACAAAGCTATATTCTAATGAATCTAATCCTGCTCGCAACTGTATTTTTTAATCCTCTTTATGAGAATTTATACAATAAAAAATCTTCTCTTGTTCCGCCTCATGGGCTCAGAATAAAACCATTCATTTCTGCTGCTGGCCTTGAGCTGGACAATGATTTAAACCCTGCATATAACAGTGACTTTCATTCTCTTTACGAGGATTTGTATAACAAGAAGTCTTCACTTGTTCCGCCTCTTGGAATAAGAGTGAAACCTTTCCTTTCTGCTGCTTGCATTGAGGTAGAGCATATATCTCCTTACCGTCTTCTTTCTCCTCCTCCTTGGCAATTGGTTAGGCCCCAAGTTGACCTAACATTGACCACATTTAAAACATCAGAAACTAATGAATTACAGTATAAACAAGAATATAATCAATTAAAAATTAAATATAATACATGCAAATCCTTATTTACAGATTGGTTCAAGGACGGTGGCGCGGTAGCGTGTGCCACTGTCAGTGGATCCGGAACAATATCTTCTAGAATACGAGATGGCAGCTCTATTTTCACAGCAGAAGCAAACACCATCTTAACGGCTCTTAAATATATTCAAAGACACACTAACAATACATAATCTTTTCCGATTCTCTTTCATGCCTTCAAGCTATTAAAGATCTTGTTTGTAAACATCCACTTTTAATTGAAAATATTGAATTGTATAATGATCTTGCTACTGGCCAATGCGACATCGTCTTTTGTTGGTTACCCAGCCATGTTGGCATTTCTGGGAACACAATGGCCGATTTTGCTGCCAAGGCAGCACTCAACAAATCTGTGACACCACTTCTTCTTCTATACTCTGATTACAAATCTTCCTGAAAGAAACAAAATTATCACCTAAATTCGCCTTCAAAATTCCAGGCTACTATTACATCCGGAAAGATAGACCTCGGCCATATCGGATAAACTAAACTATTCAGAAATTGACATACCAACCACTAACTAAGTCCTGACCATCAAAACAACAATTAATAATAAATTATTAACCTTCATAAACGTCTACAGAAGACCCTCTATTAAACTTACATCTCAAGATTTGGACAATATATCAAAATTTATAACGCCCAAAACATTTATCCTCGGAGACCTTAACTCATCCATTAAGGAGCACCAAACCTTACACCGACAATAGCAGCACTCGTCTATCCAACTGGCTAGCCGACAAAAACCTAATCACTTTAAATGACAACCAGCCCACTAGATACCCTCTTTCTCGTCTCCAATCACCAACAGCCATTGACTTCACAATCACCACACCTACACTATCCAAATTTTGTTTATGGGAGGTCACTGCCCCATCAAAATCACCATATCTACACTGCTTGCACCCCAAATAAAAACTAACCACAACACTACCCTCATCCCTCCACAGAACTCAAATATAACTTACTCAAAGCAGATTGGAACAAATTCATTAAATTATGCAAACAAGTACATACACCTAATATTATCAACACCGATATAGAAGCCTTCAACACTTCCCTCACCAACACCATCATCGACATAATAAATAATGCATACCCACTTTTCGGACTACCCATGCACCAAAAACAGTCCCATGGTGGAGCCCAGAAATTGTTAACGCCAGAAAGGCAAGAAAAAAGGCCCTCAATCAATCTAAGAGGGACCGTTCAAAATTACATTTGGCTAAACTACTCAGAAACAACACTAAACAACTCATCTGGGCAGCAAAAAAGGATTATTGGAGAAAATGTTGCTCAACCCTGATGCTAAATCAACATAATTCCAGGAAAATGTGGAAACAATTTAAAGCTATTCAGGGAAATACCAAAACGATAATTCAACCAAACCTTCCGAACCTTTCAACAAATAAAGAAAAAGCCAAAACAGTTGCTGCCAATTCTCGGAAACTAGCAGCTCCGCCAACTTTTCGACATGGTTTGGCATAACGGCCTCATCCAAAAACTCCAGAAAAAAAAAGCCATACACGGGCGTATTCTAAATTTCATTCATGCATTCCTTAATAACAGACAAATAATCGTCAAATCTCACAACAAAATCTCGGACCCTTATCCACTAGAAAATGGAAACCTCCAGGGGAGCATAATATCCCAAACATTATTTAATTCATGATACACGACATATTTCCGGTCAAAAGGCCAGAAATTTCTACTGCTAAATTTGCTGACGACATCTCGTTCTGGACATCCTCTACTTCAGGAAACAAAGCCACAATCAAAACTTAAAGAATGTTAAATTATATCCAAAACTGGGCCCAAGAATGCAAAAAATATACACCCAAACTACACCCCAATAATCAAGAAATTGAGTTAGAAAAATAAAGCAAAATTCCTAGGTGTAACTTTCGACCAACACATGACATGGACATCCCATATTAATAATTTGGTCAACTCCTGTCAAAAAGATTTAAATCTCATGAGAGCTATCAGTGGTACCAACTGGGGTGCCGGCAAACAAACACTTATCAACATATATATAACTCTTATACAGTAGAGATCGGACTATGCTGCTCCGGTCCTTCACTCCCTCTCCCCATCCAACCTACAAAAACACAACTCTATCCAATATAAAGCCCTTAAACAAGCCCTCGGCACTAGGACTGGCACCTCCCACAGCACTCTTCTCCTACTCATAGGCATCCCTTCAATCAAAACACGAATAAATCAAACTGCACTCAATTACTGGGCTGAGGCCCAACACAACCCAATATACAAACTAATCACAACCAAATACACAACAACCAAAAAATCCACCATCAAAAAACAATCCCAACAAAGCCCATCTATTCACTAACCTTAACAATCTGCTTCACTCACAACAGCTAAACAACATCCAGCACACACATCCCATAACAACCTACATTCACGACAAAAACCCCACCAACCACCCTGGCATGCACACTTCAAAATCTTCCCCAAAACACTGACATTCACACCAAAACAAACCTCACGCAAACCCATATTAGCCTAAACTACCCCCACCACACTCACATATACACAGATGCATTCATCGGCACAAACAAACACACAGGCATAGTCATACATGTACAACAAACACCCCCTTTAACAACAAACTTCCACTATACAAACCACACCAATATCAATACAGCAGAATTAACAGCCATCTTAACTGCACTCCACCCAATCCCCAGCATGCACTCTACCAACTTCTTAATACTTACAGATTCCCTCAGTGCTATCCAAAACAAGCACTCAAAATCACGAAACGACATAATACACAGCATCATCCTTCAAATTCACTCATTACAAGAATTAAACAAACACAAAACATTAATGTGGATTCCAGCACACATTCACAAACAACAGATGCAGCAGCCAAACTAGCCACCACACAAACCTCTACAACCATAATTTTCCACACATCTAAAACAGAAACCAAACAACTCATTAAATTTCACACACTTAACCAAAACTACCTACACAACATCAACACAAAGAAATCCTCCTGGGTCAAATCCATCATTACAAAACCTATTAGCAAAACCCCAACCTACTAGAGTGTAGTTTTGTGTATTTAACAAATCAGACTGAAAAGGCTGTATTTGCTGATGACAAGGTGTTGACAAAGCGATTGATCTCACTCAACATTTTTTTCTATACTGTATATGGATGATGGCGGGAGTGCTAACAGGAGGCTGTTTTCGTTAAGACCTCATGAAACGCTCTCTTGTCAGTTTGAAGCTAATGCGAACAAGGAAATCACAAATAGTATATTTTGTGTCCACATTATCGCTTGAGCTTCATTGTAACACAGTGCCAAGGTTGCAGCGAAGGTTCTGATTCCCGCTAGTTTGATTCATATAGATCTTCTTACATCATCATATTTATGTAGACGTAATATTTTCTACACTTCATGTTAAGCACTGTATATAAATGCTACGCCCATCATTTTTCTCAAATGCTGTGTAATGTGGACACTAAAGTTTGAACCAATATTGTATTTATTTGAGTGAGTGAGTGAGATTACTTTCAGCAATATTCCAGCTATATGGCGGCGGTCTGTAAATAATCGAATCCAGTGATAAACAACATGAGCATCGATCTACGCAATTTGGGTACGATGACATGTGTCAACCAAGTCAATGAGCCTCATCACCCTATCCTGTTAGTCGCCACTTACGACAAGCATTTGTTACTGAAGATCAATTCTAACCCGGATCGTCATGGGTTATTTTACGATCACGCAGAAGGCATTGAATGGTATAAATGCTAAAGGCAACATCTACGTATATACCTTTATCGTTTATTAACCGCAACACGAAATAGCCGTTTACAGATTGTCTCACCAGGTTGTCCGTACAATCTTTTCATAATGTAATCTTAAGACATTAACATCAGTACAAAGTCAAATGTGAGATGACGAAACAATATAATTTATTGCAAATAATACAAAGCCAATGAACAGTGTGTTATCGTTCTTGTTGTCATTTCCAAGAATGTAAGGGGGTAGTTTTCATAAACAACAGCACCCTGGTCTTCAAGGGCATTCTGGACCTGAGAACGGATGTATCGAGTTAATTGTATCTGACACCCTATTTTCGTTTTACAATGAATTCAGGATATATGAAAATGGTAATCTAGAAAACAATAGCTCAGCATTATGAAACAAACGTCTGTTTTTAAATATTTTATGTGTGGTAAGAATGTCAAATGACGATCGAATATGAGACCAAGGAATTTACCCTCTTCTACTACCTTGATAGGCGTACCATCTAAAGATCTTTGTGTGGTTTATATTTACGACAAAAGTGAATACAATTTGTTTTGGATTTTGAAAACTTAAAGCCATTTTCGTTGGTCCATTTTCTGGATTTTGTTAGGGCAGAGTTGTAGCTGCCTTTCTATTCCGTGCCTGTTCTTACCACGGCATGAATTATTGAAATCATTCACAAAAAAGGGACTCATCGACGCAGCTCTTCCAAGATGTTAGTGAGGCTGGTAAATTTATGCTGAAAGATGTGACAGACAGGATGCTGCCTTGAGGGACGCCCAGATCTTTGTGGAAATAATCAGACAACGTGGAACCCAACCGTACTTGAAATTGCCACCATCCTTGGACCCATCCGTAAATAAGAATTTGTATGTATTATATTTAGTTTTTTATTGACTATAGTCTTGTCTGTATTGTAATTCATTAGTTTCTGATTTTTGAAATGTTGTCAGTGTAAGGTCAACCTGTGGCCTCACCAATTGCCAAGGAGGAGAAGAAAGAAGACGGTTAGGAGATATATACTGAGGCAAAAAAGAAACTTCACATTCTTTCTTCAGGGCACTATAAAAGAACAAGAGATGGTAAGATGGTGAAATTGTTATTATAGTCCAGGAGGAGCATCTCAAAAGGGGCCTAGAAATAGGATTTCGTAGTCTCCCCAGTACTGATTTTGTTTGACACTATTTTCAGTTAGTATGATGTCTTGGGCTCATGAAAAGGCCTGTAATACTCTCAGATTGTGGTATCAGGTATTTTTTACAGGCCATTATATGTGGTGGGGGTCTTCGAGCATTTTCGTCACATTTGGTTTGCTGCCCGACAACACCTCAAAGTTAATTATTAATAGTTTTACTACTATCAATCTGATCACTTTCATTTTGACTTCTGTGTACTGCTAAAGGATGTAGAAATTATTTGATATAATTTTGTTTTGAACAAAAAAATCAAAATGGCCACCATTTTGTTTTGTCGTGTTTTGCCTTCTCAGCACTTAAATCTACATACAAATGAACACTGAATGTTTCCATTTACATCCAAAGTTGATACTTTTGATGTGTTTTGACACTTATTTCTTTTTGAGTGATGGCTTGGTCACAAAACAAGTCATTTTGTATGGTCATAGAATTATAATTTAATGTTTTACAGCTTATTCTTTGAGACGGGTATATTTGCAATTCTCCTACTTTTCATGGAAATGTGTGAGAGTGATGTATTTAAAGGCAGTTAACATTAGTTTTGTTACTAAAACAAGTTGTTTTTGTTTTCTCTTTACTTCTAGAGTGGCGGCATGTTAAAAGGAATGTTTACATATTACCCAGAATTCAAAATGGCCGCCAAAATGGCCGCCATTGTAGTTTAACTACATATACTTAGTGGAGGACTAAATTTATACTGATATGAAATCCAAACAACTCATTTGGTGTCTAATGTTTAATACAATATAGGAATAGAGCTAAATTTCAATGATAAGCTCAATCCAAGCTTCACATTCCTAAAATATTTGATGAAATAACATTATCCAAAAGCGTTTGAAAACTATGCTTCATGGCCGATAACTACGTATAAGATTTGGATGTAGGCATTCAAATTGTTCTATCAGATAATCACTTTTGATACATCCCTAAGCTTGCAATTAACCCTCCTTTTCACTTTCTTTCATTTCATATGTTACTTCATGTCAGAATCGGACCTGTGAAGATTAGAATCGGGTTAGAATTGATCTTCAATAACCCATGCTTGTCGTAAGAGGCGACTAACGGGATCTGGTTGTCAAGCTCGCTGACTGGGTTGACACATGTCATCCTATGCCAATTGCGCAGATTGATGTTCATGCTGTTGATCCCTGGATTGTCTGGTCCAGACTCGATTATTTACAGACTGCCGCCATATAGCTGGATTCAACCAATCCATGGGGAGCAGGATCTCTCGACATCAGAATAGGGATAAGCTGACCATCACAAATGCTCCAACCATGGTCAACTGGTGAAAGAATGTTCGTGATTGGTTGCAGAGACTGTTTCCAAACACGGACTTGGTAGTTTACTCGTTCAATGTGATGTTTTAGACTGTTGGATGTTGGAGGGAGGTTTTCATTCAATATCTTGTGTCATCTACAGACATCACTGGATTATTTGGTACATACATAGAACTCACAAACTGGCCACAAGATGTAATGAGTGTTTCTTGAACATCAAGATTGTCGTCCAAACAAAACAAAATTATGTCAAATAATTTCTACATCCTTTAGCAGTACACAAAGGTCAAAATGAAAGTAATCAGATTGATAGTAGTAAAACTTTGAGGTGTTGTCGGGCAGCAAACCGAATGTGACGAAAATGCTCGAAGACCCCCACCACATATAATGGCCTGTAAAAAATACCTGATACCACAATCTGAGAGTATTACAGGCCTTTTCATGAGCCCAAGACATCATACTAACTGAAAATAGTGTCAAACAAAATCAGTACTGGGGAGGTTACGATTAGAAATGATTCAGCTGCCTCCTCCTGGACTATTATGTCATTGCTGAGATCTATGTGATGTACTCGATACACTGACAGTGCCATAATCAGTTCCATTAGGCTACACCGCCGTTCCAAAACATGGGTATACAGAATGTCAAGTCACAAGAATAAAAATGCGAAATTTCTCATTTCAATATCGTGTATGGCCGCCCTGCGCATTCACCACTGCCAAACACCGTCTCCTCAACGACTGCCTCATGCTTGTGAACACGTGGTTGGGGAGTCTGCGCCATTGCTCTTGCAAGGCAGCGCCAAGTTGGATTAAGGTCAGGGGACCTCGATGGCCAGTCCATGACGTTGATTCCAGCGTTTTGAAGGATATTTCGTGTCAACATCGCGGTATGCGGCCGAGCATTATCATGCTGGAACTGTAGACCTGGGCCATGAGCCGCCATGAAAGGAACGAGTTCAGGGGTGAGCACCTGGTCGCGGTAAGCAGCAGCTGTGAGGTTTCCACGGATGACCAGAAATCGGGAACGGTTTTTCCCACAGAAAGCACCCCACACCATGCAACTTCCGCCCCCGAATCTGTCGATTTCCTGTACACAACATTCGGCATAACGTTCACGACGTCGTCTCCAGACTCTATGCCTGCCGTCTGCGAATCTGAGGGTACACCTGGATTCATCGCTAAAGACGACTCGATTCCAGTCTCTCTGGGTCCATCGGAGGTGACGTTGGGCCCACAGCAGACGTTGACGTTGATGAAACGGCGTCAATATTGGCCCACGATATGGACGTCGAGAATGGAGATTGGCAACCCGCAACCGATTTCGAATGGTCTGTGAGGACAGTCGACCTCTAAACATCTCAGCCCTGGTTCGTGTAGCCGGCAGAAATCTGTCACGTAGGTGACGTAGGACGATTTGACGGTCTTCTGCTCGTGACGTCACACGTGGACGACCCGACCTTGGGCGATCAGAAGTGGTGCAAGTTTGTTGTAGACGACCTCGCAAGTCATACACAGTACGACGGCGGCATCCCATTGCTCTTGCGACGTCAAAAACTGATCTTGCAACATCCCAACGGCACGTTCACATGCACATTGACAATCGTGGCATTTCATGTACCGTTAGAACTGTGGTTTAAAAGTGTTTTTTCAATTCTTGAGGCCAATGCAAACACGTGCATATGAAGAAGACTTCGATGCGAAGATCGCGTGATCGACTTCACGTGCAAAACCTGATTTGGCACTAACGTCATTTGCACGACGAATGGATGGGTTTGAGTGGGTTTTGCTAACGTTTTTCTAGAGTCGAAAGATAGGGATCCCATTTCGGATACATAGATGTATCATCAGAGAAAAATTATTCATTATTTTTCAAATTACATTTTGTGAAGTTTCTTTTTTGACTCAGTAATATGTTCTAGCTCAATGCCAGCAGCAGAAAGGTTTCACTCTTTTTCCAAGAGGCGGAACAAGTGAAGACTTCTTGTTATACAAATCCTCGTAAAGAGGATGAAAGTCACTGGTTTATTTAGGGTTTGACTCATTGGCATATTGTTTTGTTATATACTGTAAAGTTATTTTTTTACGGCGTTGGTTAAGAGATGGCTCATCAGCAGTAGAGGCTGTCAACAGGTGAAGTTCTAAAGGCGCCAAGATATATTCCTAGACCTTGGTGGTGGACAGAATCTAAAAGCTTCAGGTTGCTTTTGCAGGCTCCACCATATACAATGGAGCCTTAATCAAGTTTTGAACGGACCAGTGATCAATATAGATGGAGAAGGTTAGCTTGATCCCCTCCCCACTTAGAATTCGAAACGACTTTCAGCAAGTCAAGTCCCTTCAGGCATTTAGTTTTAAGGGACTCGATATGTGGAAGAAAAGTTAGATGTGAGTCAAAAATTAAACCCAAGGACTTGGGTTCCTTAACAACTTTGATGACAGAGCCATTTAGAAACAGTTCAGGGTCTTTATCGTTTAAAACTTTTGATAAGCAATTTATCTTTATACTAAAGAGTGTGACAGACAGAATAGTGCCTTGTGGGACACCCTGATCCTGGTTGTAATGATCAGACAGGGTAGAACCCACGCGGACTTAAAATTGTCTGTCATTTAAAAAGTTGGCTATAAATTGAGGCAAGCGACCTCGCAATCCAAAGCCATGTAAATCTTTTGAAATGCCATATTTCCACGTAGTGTAGTATGCTTTTTCTAGATAAAAAAAGATAGACACAGCGTGTTGTTTATTAATTAGAGTGTTTTCAACAAATGATTCTAAACGCACCAAGTGATCGACAGTACCACATTGTATATCTTTTATTAGGTTATTGGTTTCCAAGTACCAAAACAAGTCGATTATTTTTCATGCGTTCCATGGTCTTGCAAACACAGCTAGTTAGTGAAATTGGCCTATAATTGGAAGGATCAGTATGATCGGTGTCCTCCCATTACGCAGACAGCGTTACCTGCACATTATTATTGAATAGTCCAAATAAAAACACAGGAACAAACTGAAGCTATATTACATGTATTTATTTTGAAAGATTGACGAAAAGACAGTAATTTGAATTTTTATTGCTGCAATATAAAAAACAGTTTATTTATTAACAGGTTATTTTAGTCTAACGGGAGTCGGCATCATCATATTGCAAACATTAGCTTAGCTATTAGAAATCATATAACTCAAATACAGACAAATGTGATAAACACAATCAAACCTCTCAGTGACAAACCTGTTTTTATATTCTATAGTAATTGATAGTAAAATCAATTTTGAGAAGAGAAATCATTTAATTACAACAAAGTTCTATTTGCCCACAATCAAACTTCTCAGTAACGAACTTGTTTCAGGCTCACCCTGCTCTACTCACCAGACAGTGGACTGTTCCATTATACCCGTAGGTGTTACCCTAATTAACCTTCTAGTTCAGTGTCTGTCAATTGGGTGTCTGTCAAATGGGCGATAACCGTATGATCACGTCCAGGCTTAGGGATGGGCACAATAATAGCATCAAGCCATGACAAAGGAAATTGTCCAGATGTCATCAAAATGTAAGAGCGTCTCTAAACATGATTCAGGAAAGTGTTTCACCATACTAGGGACCATGGGAACTTACAGTACATTTGCTTCCTGCATGGACTCTATCTGTATTTACACCACCCCTTCAGCTATAAGTAATTTTGGATAATCTAGCCACAAATTAAACAAACACATATTCTACGATTAAAAAAGGTGAGAGTTTACTTTGAATGTTTTGGACCCTATGTATCCTCTCAGGAGGACAATCATTTTACAGTACTTTAGCCCCCCTTGAGGATACAGCCACTAACAATCTGAGATATTAATTCAAACTTCCAATCAGAACATATTTATCTATTTACAAATCAGATAACAAATCTATTTCTTTTAAAATGTAATAATTAAATGAGAACTTTTATTATTAAAAAGATCTTCATTGTTCGTGATTTTAAATAGAAATCCTTAGTGATGGAATATTCAACACAGTCAAGCAAGACATGCTTGACCGTGATTCTTTCATCAAAATGGATACAAAACGGAGGATCCTCACCTTTTAATAAGTGCTCATGAGTATATCTTCTTGTAAGGCCAATACGACATCGTCATATGATGACCTCTTCAAATCTGGACTGAAAACACTGCAAGAGGAATGGCCAGAATTCCACAAGGGTTGAGTTCAAAGACTTGTTCAATCCATGCCTAGTTGGTGCAGAGCAGGTTTTGGGGGCTCATGGTGGCCGCAACAGATACTGAAGACAACGCCCAACTTGGAAAGGACACCTTCACTTATTGAACGTTTTATGGGCTATACTGAACCACAAAAGAAATGTCGCACTGATAGCGGTTTCTTAAAGTACACACTTTAATTCACTCTAATGAACAATCAAAACGGAGGATTGAGTTCAAACTTGACATGTATGGTTAACACATTTTCGGGAATCACATTTAGAGTTCACACAAACAAAATCACCAAAAATGGTACCAAGTAAGATACCCCAAAGTCAGTATTGTGCGTGGCCTCTATGGGCATCGATTAAATCGTTGCATCATTTGTACATGAAATGAATTAGCCGGTTGATGAAGACCATAGGCACTTAGGGTCCATACTCTGTGAAATGCCTGATCGAGTCCAGCAGCAGTTGTCGGCCTTGGGTGACGGTCATTCAGTCTTCTTTGAATCTCGTCTCAAAGGTGTTCTATTGGACTTAAGTCAAGACTGAGCGCAGGCTATTGTAATGTTTGGATGCCATGTTGTTTTAGGAAGCCCAGTGTTACTCTGGCAGTGTGGGCACGAGCGTTGTCTTGCTGGAAGATGTGATTTCTGTAACGTCCAAAATGTGGTTTTATGACTTGGTCAATATAGCAAGCAACTGTCACGTCATTTCCTCATCCTCGACCGAGATTCTGGAACACCACGGTTCCAGCTATGTGGTTCAGACCCATTGCTCCCCACACCATGATGCTTGGACCACCCCACGAGTCTCTTTCCACAACACACTCACTTGAAAACAGTTCCCCACGCCTTCACCATACTCATCCTCTGTCATCGACTGTCGAAACACAGTCGATGGCAGAGTAACACATTTTAATGTAACAGATTGCCCCCAGGTAATGGCATGTTATTCATAACAATGACAGTACATTGCAGACATCTAGAATTTTATCGTAGTAACAACTGGCCAATATTTCAATTTATGGCAAGCATTGTTTACATTTACCAGTAATGTTTAAAGCCTGCTTTGGATTCATGCAGGAAGCAGAAGTTTCAAGTCCCCATGATCCCCAGTAAGGTGGGCTAGCTTAGCTGGTGGTTCATACCCCATTTTAACAAGAAGACAAAGTCATCGATACCCCCTGCAACAGAAACATACTCCTAATGAATATGTCTTCTAGTTATGATTATGTCAAATGTTTTGGAGTGTATACAGCAAAGTCACTCATGGCTTGGCTTCGCGAACGAAGATTAGGAAAGTTTTCCACGTCGTCAGCATGCACACTCATGACTGACGAGTCCGACGCGGGAGAGGCAGGTCCATGAGCAGTGTACACAGGTGAAGGTAACGTCAGGTGTGGTGTCAGAGGCGGCTCGGGCCTTCCTTCTGCTTCTCTTTCCTTTTTGCGCGTCTTTTTCCTGTCTTCTTCAAGACACTCGTTGACCGCTTTGAGGATCGTGTGGCGCCAGGCACCACGGTCCAAAACCAGGTCTGACCAGCATTTTTTATGGTCAACATGACATGCGGTGAGGGACTTTTTGAGGCAGTCTTTGTAGCGTTTCTTCGGGGCTCCTCTCCCACGGTGGCCGGTGGAGAGTTCGCCATACAGGGCAATCTTTGGTAGGTGATGGTCCTCAATTCTGGAAACATGCCCTGCCCATCGGAGGTGGTATTTCAGTAGCATGGCTTCAATGCTGGGGATCTCAGCTTGCTCCAGAACTTCAGCGTTCGTGACGAAGTCACTCCAGTGAATGTTGAGGATGGTGCAGAGACAGCGCTGGTGGAAGCGCTCGAGGAGTCGGGTGTGGCTGCGGTAGGTAACCCAGGTCTCCGAGCCGTAGAGGAGAGTGGTAAGAACCATGGCCCTGTAGACGTGGATCCTTGTCTTGTTCTTTAGGTTTTTGTTGATTTGTACAATCTGCCAAAGGAGCTATTTGTCTTAGAGAGTCTGTTGTCAATTTCTTTGTCGATTCTTGCATCGGATGAGATGATGCAGCCCAGGTAAGTGAACTGCTGTGTTGACTTCAGTTCGGTATCGCCAATGGTGATGTGGGGTGGGCGGTATTTTTCGGGTGGGGGCAGGCTGGTGAAGAACCTCCGTCTTCCTAAGGCTGACAAACAGCCACGAGGCGTCCGCAAAGCAGGACGTGATACGATGCAGAGCTTGCTCTGTGTGGACGATGAGGGCAGCGTCGGCCGGGAAGAGAAGGTCCCGGATCATCCTCTCATGGGTCTTGGTGTAGGCTTGGAGTCGCCGTAGATTGAAGAGGCTACCAACCAGACGGTACCTGACATACACCCCACCCTCATCATCCAGATCTTCAGTTGCTTGCTTGAGCATCATGCTGAAGAAGATGCTGAAGAGAGTCGGTGCCAGGACACAACCTTGCTTCTCGCCGTTGGGGATGGGGAAGGGCTCCGACAGGTCACCGTTGAGTCTGATCCGGCCACGCTGGTTCTCGTGCAGCTGGATCACCATCTGTAGAAACTTGGAGGGGGCAGCCAAGTCGTTCCAGGATGAGCCATATACCTGTATGTATAGTTTGGGGGATCTGTGTTTTGAATAGATTCGACGGCATTTGTGTTTTCAAATTATCTAATGATTACTCCCTTTTCGTTTGAAATTACTGAAGGATCCCGGGTACTTGCTTCCGGTGATGGTGTCGCAACATGGCAACATGACGCGGAGATGTTTTCGTTGCTATGACTTGCTATTCAGCTCGGAGAGATCCACTCTTCAGGTGAACACTATCTGTTGATATGCAGGTTTTGATGATATATGTGTTTTATATTGCAAGTGTTTTAAAATACTAAAATTTTTATGGAAATGCCATGAGGTCAGTTTTCGTAAAAACGAGTCTATTTTACAGGTAGGGGTGTTATGTATTTGGGTGAGATTTGCGGTTTTATTATGCATTTTACTTTACGTTCTTATCTTGGATTATCATCTGACCGTTATTGCATTTAGAAAGTCATGTTTTGTTCGATTAATGCGAAAATGTAGCAGTTTTTGATAAAGTTATATTCTACAACCTGCCACCCCTATTGTAGGAAGCTTCTATTTTGCGACACTGGTTGTTTACATAGTCTGTGACTGTACCTGCAATACATCACGTTCAGTTTTCATCTAGTGCATACATACATACATACCTTTGCTGATATTGATAGACATTTGTTTAATTTGATATCCATGGACACTCTTTATTTCTTTGCTTTGATTAACGTGTGTATGGTATTTAGAGAAGAGGGTTTATGATAGCCAGAGTCAGAAATCTGTATTGAAGCAGCTCGTGAGATGTGCTAAATGGCTACCATATTTAGATTGTAACTGAGCAATGTTTCTTTCTATTTTCTACAGAATATTGTTTGGTGCTTTGCTTATGGCATTAAACATATTGGAAGATAAATCGGGCTTCAGATGATTACTTGTTTTTTGCACCAATCTGCTCCCGACAAGATGACATCCACGTAGTCACAGCCTAAGTCATGTTTCCATGGAAACCGCAAAAAATATAATTTGCATCTGGGTCTAACCATCTAGGGGTCATGGTTGACAAGTGTACCAAGTTTGGTTAAGCTATCACCAATGGTTTAGAAGATATGCCTCGGACAAAGTGTAACGGACGCACAGACGGAGGACGAAGTTGCGGTGGATAATAATTATAAATATCATATCGATTTGTGTGTTGAAATAATTTAACATTACAAATAATTAGCTGCTGGAGTTGATTTCTGTGATATTCACCTGTGAAGCGCCTTGGCTACCCAAATGACGTCTGTGCAATAGGATCTGTCATGGTATGGGGTTGTCTCTCCTATGATTTTAAACTGGACTTGGTAACTGTTCGTTGAAATCTCAATGACGACCACGACATCCGGGACATTCCGGATCCTGCCTCTGGAGCGAATCCAGAGACTCACGACAACCATGAGAAGGGGGGTCAAAACAGTCATCCGTGCACAAGGTGGATATGCACGCTATTAACATTGTTCATGTGATTTGTTGTCTGAAGATGACAGAGAACATTTTCAGACAGACACACTGATATCCCCAGGTAATATTGTAAAGTAAAATACTGAACATTTTCATGATTTTGTTGTTATGTGTCCTTTGTGATAGATATTCATATTTACTACAAAAAATTCTCGTCACTAACTGGCTGAAATCTTGCTGATGTGAGTGAGTGAGTTTAACATTTAGTCACATCCGCAAACTTTCTGCCATATTGTGACTACTTCTTTGAATGTCCTTAGAAGATGCAGATACAGATAAGGCCAAACTTTATGGACGAGCAGCTTTATTTAGGAGATGCGACGTTTCGATACAGAGTGGCACCTTGTTGTAATCCATTGTCATCACATTGTTACTGTACTTCCCTATTCACTTCTTGTGTTTGTCTAATTATACATATACATACATATCCGATTCACGTTCATGCTGTTGATCCCTGGATTGTCTAGTCCAGATCCGATTATTTACTGACCGCTGCCACATAGCTTTAATATTGCTGAGTGCGGCGTAAAACTAAACTCACTCACGTACTAACTCCGATTCATACCCGCTTAACAACGAAAAATCGAATCTGTATCGAAACAACTTACCTTTAGTTTTCTGTATCATGTTCCATACCTAAGTCATCGGCGTACGTGAATTGATTCTTGGCAGACAATTTTAACACGATTGGCGTTTACTTTGTTTAAAGGCACACCGAGCTTTAACAGTTACGATTTTGAATTTGTTTACATTATGTACCATCGGATGGCAATGGAAATAGGTGGCGACCATGCCCTGCCGTCCTAGCTTGTTTGCAATTTATTGTTGAACAATGGTTTACGTGAAATACACACACGAGCTATAGTGTTTAGCTCATCAGAACCACATCCCCACCCCTAACATTTCACAGGAAAATCAATGAAAAGTTCAGGTTTTAGTTTGTTTCTAATTTCCAACGTTTCTTTGAGAGGCATTTTAGGAGTTGTGAAAATGAAGGAAAACTAATTTCTATGAATAGAACAGAACCTCCTCCAAACCACAGGCAAACCACCGTCAACAACAAAAGATGACCCCTCGGGAGTAGTCTACCAGATTCGTTGTCAGTGCGGAGACTTCTATATTGGTGAAACATCCCGCCCGCTCCCACTTTGAATCAAAGAACATAAAGCGTCAGTCCAGAAAAACGACTCCAAATCCGCCATAGCCCACCCCACCCAAGCCAACCCTGACCATGCCATCCTATGGAACAACATCGATATCCTGTAAATCAACCGACAAGACTACAAAATTAGTAAACTCCTTGAAGCCATAGACATCCAACGCCACAACCCCACCATGAATCGTGATCAAGGTTATTTCATTTCCTCAGCCTATCACCACCTAATCAAAGACCACCACTAGTAATCCTTCCTTACCTCCTTTGTCCATCTGGCTTCCATGCTCCCCTCTGTGCTTGCAATCACAACTAGTGTACTTCAACCTACTCACTTATCATCATCCCATTGTACGTCAACTCATCAATTGTATAAACTCAACTGTAATCAGAATCAATCACTCTGTACATCAACCTCCTCTGCTGTAATCACTTATCAAATATCCAATGTACATCAACCGTGTTAATTGTATATACTCACTATGCAGCTATATATATATTCTCCTTGTTTAAAATTGCTGTATCACTTGCTTGATAACAGTGTTAGTACCTGCACCGAAACGTCGCACTCATTGCAATAAAGAAGTTGACTATCCATACAACTTAGTTTTCCTTCAAGTTCAACGTGTTGATTGAGGAACATCATATGTGGTCACGGGTTGTGGAATGGTAGGAAAATGATAACCTCCACAAAGGTTATTTAGTAGATTCATTCAGTAGATTTGACTCTGCAATGGACAAATCAAGAGAAGTGTACATGCCGGTAACATGATCTAAATATGTTTTAGAATGTGCTGGAGAGGGAGGGACGCCCACTCCTATGAGTAGACACTGGAGGACTGACCTCCGTATCCAAATCGATTTTGAACTTTGACAGGGGCTGAAGGAGAAAAAGGCACATCAAAGTGTTGGAGGGCACTGGCCCTTCTTCGCATTTGTTTCATTTTCGTTTTTGTCAAGTGCACATCGCCCTGTACTGATTTATGTCTTGCGACATTTTCTGATTCTGAATGTTGTGTAAGTTGGACATCTGTTTGTGTTTCGGATAATGATGTGTACGGTACGGAAGAAACTTGTTCCCGAATGATCTGTTCATCATTCACTCAACTGATTGACGTTCAAGCAATGAGTTGACACTCTGGTAGGTTTGACAACAGGTATAGGAGTCATCCTCGATAATCTCCAGAGTATACGTTCTGATAAGTCTCCACTACACCCTGGATGCATCTACGGCTCGAGCCGATGATTTTATAACCTTCCTTGCCTAGCTTTTTATCCAATCAGGTGTCTACGCTGGGAAGTTGAGCGTACCAGTCACAAATTACTTTCGCTTTTTAAATCATCTAACCGATTAAACTTGGCAACACAATATATATTGTTGCAGAGGTACTCTGAAAGAGGGAGAAGGTGTCCTGCATATATATTTTTTAGATTTCAGACCTATCAATTTGTATGTTTTCCCCCCAAATCTGAGTCACATTGCGAACAAACTTTCGTGGCTGGCTCGGTTGTAACGGCGGCTTATCTGACTTGCTACTGTTAGAATGTGGAGCCAGCAAAGGGAGGTAATAAAATCATCGGCTCGAGCCGTATATGCATCCAGGGTTTAGTGGAGATTTATCGGAACGTATACCCTGGAGATTATCGAGGATGAGAAGGAGTGAGTGAGTGTGTAGTTGAGTGGGTGAGTGAGTGAGATTTTAGCTTTTAGTAATATTCTAGCAATATAAAGCTGGGTATAAGAGAACTGCAGCTGAATAAGAAATTGAAGAAGCTTGGAATGAGATAGAAACTAACATCTTTGTTTCATGATATGAAACATTGCTGGTATATTTAACTTTCAGTATTATTTTATTCACGTTCAAAGATGGGACATGATTTGCAAAAGGTTTCATGCTCCCCGCCACGGTTGGCTCAACTGAGAGATTCATTTGTACAACAGGCAGTGTCAACATGAACAATTCCATGCTCAGGGCATCACTTGACCAAGCGACTGATAGAACCGAACCCTTTCTATCACCCGTCTAAGTGAAGTATGGGTCGAAGTGGTGTGTTGGCCAAAAGGAACACTGTTACTGGCTCTTGTGCCTCCACGACCAGATTACTGTCCTCCGACACAGAGGCGCAGCCCACGGCAAACAAGCTGCTAAACTCGGTGGCCTTTTACAACCAGCAATGGGGTGCTGAGGACCTTTCCTTCCCCGAGTCCACACGGGTGAAAGAGGTATTAGGGTTACCAAGCACAAACCACAAGGAGGATGCTCTTCACGAGTTCCTAGTGCCGATGTGACGTACAATTTAAACTCTCTCTCTTTTCGATGGTAACCCTATTAAAGTTGTAATGGAAACTACCCGTGAAGACCAGGGTTGGAACTGATCTTTAGTAACCCATGATTGTCGTAAGAGGCAACTAACGGGATCGGATGGTCAGGCTCGCTGACGTGGCTGATACACGTTATCGTATCCCAATTGCATAGATCGATGCTTATGCTACTGATCACTGTATTGTCTGGTCAAGACTTGATTATTCAGAGACCAACGCCATATAGCAGTAATATTACTGAATGCGGCGTAATCACCCATACTCACTCCCTCATTAAAGTTCTTGGGTATCATTTTCGATCAACATTTGAGGTTTCGTCTTGCTTTACTTTGTTCATGTTTCCATCACAAGAGATAAGTATTTCAATGTAAAATCAGTTAAGGATCTTTTGCTGATTTTAATTTCGACTTAATTATTGATATTCTAAAAGAAATAGCTTTGAATGATGTTTTACAGATAGATGTAGGATATTTTAAATTGGTAGATTAAGTTATCAAACTGAGTTTGTCAGTGGATATATTTTCAAAGGTGAATAAAGTTTTAAGAAGTTATTTTCTCCCTGTGAGTGTAAGTCCTAAAACATTCAAATTTTCTTTTGCTTTTACAAAGCTTTAAATCGTAGTATAATTGTAATGGCTAATTTTACGTACAGTTGGCAGCAGCTGTAGGGATGATACAAATCCTGCTGGGGACCATGCACCTAGCAAAGTACTTGAGGTCCCCTGGTCCCTGGAACCTTTACTGGTCGGCGATCTGTGGCCCAGTTGTATATGTATTGTCATGAATAGGGCTGTATTTTAGCTTTGCATGCTAGTTTTAATTGGATATTGGATCTTGTATATTCTACTTATTTTCCTGTCCATTTACGACAGGTTTTATTGTATAAATGTATTCAGTAATAATGTCATTCTTTTCCTCGTCACGATATTGCTGAAAAATTGCCGATTTGACGTTAAATATTAATTCACCCAGATCTTCAGGCAATTAGAAACATGTCTTCGGATAATCATTTAATCTCGGATATACTGGAAGTACAACATTGTCTTCTGTTGAGTGAGTGAGTTGACATTGAGTGTCACATCTGCAATATTGCAGCCATATCGTGACGAGAACAATATAAGTTATATCAATATTTAAATCAATAAATTTAGAAAGTAAAAACCTGTCATTGAAGGACAGTAAAAATACTAGATTGTCTCAGCTCTTAATTAAAACTAGAATGCTACAATTAAACAAATCACTAGAGACAACAGTACAATATAAAATTGGACTATAGGTCACCAGCAACTGAAGGGGCCATGAAGGCAACCATACTAGGGGCCATGGTGTGTTCCGTTGTCAGCACAGCTAAGATGGCATACTGGGTAATACTATGGCTGATGATGCGGCGAAAGCAGCACTCTGCAAAACAGTGATACCACTTCTTCCCTCATACAGTGATATCAATCCCCTCATTAGATGCTACATAAAACATTTAAACGAAAGGAAATAGGACACTGCAGTAGGTATCATAAATTACAGGCAATATAAAACCCAAACTGAGGATACTCTTTTCTGTTTCCCTTGTGATGAGAGAATCACAGCATATTGTGCTTACAGGTGTAGATTTCTGTCTCGAAAGGGATACCATCACAAGCGATCAATATTTCAAATCATTCATCAGTGAAGCATCTTTTTAATAGCTTTAATTTTCTTTTTTCCCATTTTTAAATTGAAACTGATTTAACTGAGTAATTTTGATGCATAGGTAGCTAAATATTTTATAAAGGGTAGGATATGATTAATATTATTTTTTTTTTTTTTTTTTAATTCCATTTCAAGTCTCACATAAAATAAATATGGCAAAGAGGACAGCATCCAAATATATATGTATGTAGTTTTAGTGATGTTTTGCAAGGTTATATAAGACATAAAAGACAGTATTGCATACATATACACACACGCACACATATATACACACATACACATGCATATATACATATACAGTGTACTCTGTCAATACCGGCATCAGTCGGGACCAAGTAAATGCCGGTTTTGACAGAGTGCCGGTTTAGCTAGGTTCGCTTATGACGCCTGCGCTCACGGAAGTTCGCTGTCGTACTGTCACTTTAGCATTAACAAGATGTTTGAATAAGAAACAAGGCAGTGTCTGAATGCACATTCATGTTGTTTAAATCAAATAAAAATGTCTGAAATCTCTTATTAAATTTCAACTGATCATATGTTATCGGCAGAATTAAAATTATAAACTATTTTTCGCAATGTTATTGCAAACAACGATTCTTGTTTATGCTTCGGCAGCGGGTCTACAATAGCATTGTCAAAGAGCAAAGTAACGATGTTTCAAACATCGAGGAAATCATTAAATAAATTGAAATCAACAATAACATTCATAAAAGTTGTCAAACGTACATATAAAATTACTATTTCCATTCTTTTGAGCGATCATGCAATGTAAGTCAAGTCACTGACAAGTTACATCTCGGCTTTCACACGATGCTTAATGTGAAAATATATGCGTGAAGCATTTTTGTCATAGGCCATAACCTAGCACGATATGTCCAATACGTTCCATGATTTACGTATAGGTAGCGATGTCTTTCTTAATATGTTCAGAATAGCATTATTTTACCCAAAAACTTTCGTCTTAATCTAAAACTTTTCGTTTACGAGGACGGTATCCATTTCCATAATATGATTGGCTGCTTAGGTCACGTGTCTGATTTTGACCAATCACGACCCTTATAAGCAGAGTGTAGTGAAAAAGCGTCGTTAGAAACCAATCTTTATCCAATAAAATCGCTTCTTACAAATGTGAAAATACTCTCGGCAAGAGTACAGTGATATTGTTGATGTTCAGAGCTTTCGAACGATACACGCCATCAAACGATTCGCCTCTATGTAAGTGACACGTGCCACTCACTAATTAACAAGAAACTGATTGACACTTGCCGTTTCTGAATAATCTCGGGAGTCAATACCCGCGAATCAACAAAATGTAAACACTTGCTTGTTTATACAGTCAAACTGCCCACTACATGTATTAATTACTCTATGTAAGTGGTACGTACCACTCACTGATTAACAAGATACTGATTAACACTTCCCGTTTCTGAATAATCTCGGGAGTCACAGCGAATTGTGTTGTTACATCATTTGGACCTAATTGCATCAAAGGGTTACGCCGTCTTACATATGCACATACGTACACGCATGTTTACATATATATAAATATAACATCGTGAGAATACAACAATTATATAGATACATAAGATGTCATTAAAGTTTCTGTGGAGGGAATATGAAATTGGAGGGGTAAGGTTGAATAGTATGGTTGTAGTGAGTAGGGTCTGGAAGTCTAAGCTGATATTATAAGTAGAATTTAATGTTTAGCACATAGTAAGGTATATAAATGTTTCCATTTCCTTATAAAGGGATCTAAGCTATTGTTTTTCCTAGCTATATATTTTTCAGTTGTATATATATCTTTTAATAACTTAAGAAATCCCTCAAGGGAAAGTGTTTGTTGTTTTATACTTGAAACATAAATGAATCTTTCGGCAAGAAGTATAATATGGTTTAGTATTTTATTGTTTGAGAACATTCCAAACATGATAGTGAATTTTGTAAATGTGACATCACACTGGAGGTGGGCATTTAGAAATTGTTCTACATTTCGCCAAAAGTTTTTAACTAAATCACAGTAAAAAATACATGCAATATGTCTTCTGAGGTATTTTTACAAAAAGTACAAGTATCATTATCAACTAGCTTCATATTCAATAGTTCTTTCTTTAGCTTATTCTGTAAAAAAATCTGTACTGAAAATCTAACAGCTTACAATCATTTGTGCATTTCCTGTAATATTCCACATTATATCCTGCTTATTGATGCATAGGTAGCTAAATATTGTATAAAGGGTAGGATATGATTATAAACTGAGATTGTTCGTGGCAATGCCCTCTCGACTTGAAGAACCGTAAAATTATTGTGCCCCTAAGGGGCTATTTAGGTCCATGTGGTACGCGACTGCCTCCGTGGTGTAGTGGTTAGAGCGTCCGCCCGGAGAGCGGAAGGTCGTGGATTCGATCCCCGACCGCGTCATACCAAAAAGACGTTAAAATATGGTACTTGTTGGTCCCTGCCTGGCGCTCGGCATTAATGGGTACAACAAGGACTGGTCGGCTGAGAGTCAGTATAATGTGTCTGAGTGGGGTATTCATGCTTCACTGCGGCATGGTATCTCAGTGGGCTAGCACTATAAAACCAGCTTCAGTCTGGGGTAGTACAAGCAGCCGCACATACACATACACACGTATGCACGTCGTCATATGAGCGAAATATTCTCAAGCACGACGTTCAACCTAATTTCACCTCACCTCACCTCACCATGTGGTACGCAAGTCCCATTAAATTTAAGCTTACCAGATTTTCACACGTAGTAGTTTTGTTATTTTAAATTTCGGCTAAAATGTTCCTACAATCGCCAGCAGCTGAAGGAATGATGTAAATCCAGCTAGGGTCCATGCAGGTAGCAAATGTACTGTAAGTCCTCATGGTCCCTAGTATGGTGATCTGCCTTGAGTTGTTGGCAATCTATAGCTTGATGTCTTTTAGCGACATTTAGAGTGAGGCAATATTTCAGCCATATCGTGACGAGAACATTTGATATTGAAATGAAATATATGTATATTATAAAACCTGCCGACGAAGGACAGTAAAACAACTAGAATATCACAGATATACCCGTAAAAATAGTAATAGAGTCTAAAACATTTTAACCACAGGGGACAACACAATATACAAATAGGCTATAGGTCACAAACAACTGTAGGTAGATCACCATACTAGGGCCCATGGGGACTTACATTACTTTTGCTACCTGCATGGACCCTAGCTGGATTTACACCATCCCTTCAGCCATTGGCGTTGATGCTGAGATTTAGCCATACATTAAAAACACAAACATACTACGACCTGGTACACTTAAATTGACTTGAAATGCTTTGGGACTTACGTACCCTCGCAGGAGGACAATAACTTTACTCTACTTCAACCCCCTTTGAGGGTACAGCCACTAACAATCTCAGTTACTAATTCAAACTACCAATAATAAAATACATATCTATTTACAAATCACTTAACAAATCTAATTTTTTTAAAAATACAATGATTAAATGAGAACTGACATTATTAAAAAGATCCTTCATAGTTTTTACTTTGAAATAGTTATCCCTTGTGATGGAATATTCAATGCAGTCAGGCAAGACATGCTCGACTGTGATTCTTTCATCACAAGGGAAACAAAACGGAGGATCTTCGTCTTTCAATAAATATTCGTGAGTAAGCTAGTATGGCCAATGCGACATCTTCGCATAATGACCTCTTCAAATCTGGACTGACAACGCAAGTAGGTGTAACCGATATAAGGTTTTATTGCATGTAGTTTATTGATACCTACCTGGGTATCCAACTCTTTCTGCATCAGGTCACGGATGTAGGTTCTAATGCTAGCTTTGTAATCAGAGTATGGAATAGGGAGTGGTGTCACAGACTTGTTGAGTGCTGCCTTAGCAGCAAGATTGGCCATTGTGTTCCCAGAAATACCAACGTGCTGGGTAACCAACAAAAGACAATGTCGCATTGACCAGTAGCAAGATCATTATATAATTCAATAACTTCTAATAAGAGTGGATGTTTACAAGAAAGGTTTTTTATAGCCTGAAGACAAGAAAGAGAATCTGAGAATCTGAAAAAATGATATATTGTTTATATTTGGGATGTTTATTAATATATTTAAGCGCAAATAGAGACGAGTCCTATACCCTTATATTTTCATACGATACATATGTATTCAGTGTACAGTATTAGACACTGCCCTCGGTTTGTAGTAGGCTGTGACAGGGAATTCTCGATGGGACCCACATCGTTGCCAGAAGTGGTCAACTCGGGCCAAACACTCATTGCGCTCATGATCTGAAATGATTACATCACTGATGCAACAATCTATTTGTGGGTAATTCAAGTACAATTAATGAATCATAATTCTTTTGACGAGGATGTGTTAATAGCAATGCGAAAATATACGTAAATGTTAAACATGTTCTTTATCTGAGAACGAATCCAATAACTTCTTTAGAAAACCTACTCAATGAACATGTATTTTCTGTTATTTTTTACAGTTTAATGCTACATAGAAATAACAACGTCAAAACTCTTTCCATATTTGAGACCCGTGGAGATCCTTGTTAGAATTGATCTTCAGCAACCCATGCTTGTCGTAAGAGGCGCCTTTCCCGTGAAGATCCGGGTAAGAGTTCGTCGTCAGCAACCCATGCTCGTCGTAAGAGGCAACTAACGGGATCGGGTGGTCAGGATCGCTGACTTTGTTGACACATGTCATCGTATCCCACTTGCGTAGACCGATGCTCATGCCGTTTATCATTTGATTGTCTGGTCCAGACTCGATTATTTATGGACCGTCGCCATTTAACTGCACTATTGCTGTGTGCGACGTTAAACAACAAACAACCTTTCCATATTTGACAAAAATCAATGCAAATTACACTTTTGATTGCCATATCTTAACTTTAGTAACTGGAGCTAAAAACGTCGTCCCCTCCCTTGGGGCTGTTGTCCCCAACAGCAACACAAAATGTAAAAAATTCATTAGGAAGACAGTGGGAGATCTCAAATGTATCCACTCACTCACTCACTCACTCACTGCATTACCTGTGTCAAGGTTGGTTGCACCCCAGGCGTCGTAGAAGAAGCCAGTCAGGTTGGTGTTAGAGGGACAGGACGAGATCTTGATCCAGCACCCGCCTCCAGCATGTCTTATGCCGCCTGTGAATTGATGTGCATCACATGCCGTGTCGATTTCAAGTTAAAATATTAACTTTACAGAAAAACTGTTTGGTGTGAAGAAAGGAAATATTTTTCGGGATAACCAGTTATCTATAGTTTGTAACGACATTCAATGACTGTTTGCGACATGTCACCTGATTAATTTGTGCGTATGTTGGTTGATAATTTGAAAATATTACCAGTGTAATTAATAATTATCAAGGTTATTAGGAGAGATCTAACTAGTCTGTTGTCACCTGTTGGACCGTAGATGCTTGTAACCGGATGTGCAGGGTCGGATCCACAATACTCAAACTCCCCAGACGCTCTACCCAGACACTTCCCCTCCTCCGTCAGTGCCCCGTGGGTCTCGCCATACCGATCAATCTCCAGCCTTCCGGGGGTGGCCTTGCCGTGTTTGGGACAGCCATAGTCGGCGTAGTAACAGTGTTTTCCATGCTATGGTCATTGCACCTATGTGAAAAACCACCAAAACATTGCTTATTCTATATACAGCGATTGCGAAGGACTTAAAGACACTATATCTCACCACAGTTCCCTAAAAGTATATAACGTATTTCTGTCAGTAATACTAACTATCAGTCCCCTAGGAAGCTACCAATATATTTATTCCAAACAACTGACGTAGTTAAAGCTTTCGCTCGTCACGCCGAAGACCCGGGTTTGATTCCCAACATGTATAAAATGTGTGAAGCCCATTCATGGTTTTCCCCGAGGTGATATTGCGGGAATATTGCTGAAAGCGGCGTAAAACTAAACTCACTCACTTCTTCCTCTGACTATTTGTGTCCTGCGAACTAGGAAAAGTATATTCAACAGTAACTCAAACTTGTTGGACCGAAGACTGCAGTCACAGTTTCCTTGTTAGGTGAGCCACAGTACCTCCACTCCTTTGCTGCCCTCTTCAGACAGTTCTCCTCCTTCACCCCAGTCTGCTCAAGCTGCTCCCCCACACGTCCCGCTGTGTGCCGTTGACGGGGTGGAGGGGCCACCCGGTGATGATCAGCCAGCAACCTGGATAGATTCAACCCTCTTATTGACATCCTTATACTGGCCTCCACCCAAACTAAAGACCCGTGATGATCCGGTGATACTTAGCCAACAGCCTGAATAGATTCAACCCTCTAATTGACATCCTCATCTATTGGCCTCCAGCCAAACTAAAGACCCATGAAGATCCGGTGATGATCAGCCAGCAACCTGTATACATTCAACCCTCTTATTGACATCCTGATCTACTGGCCTCCACCCAAACTAAAGACCCGTGATGATCCGGTGATAGTTAGTTAACAGCCTGAATAGATTCAACCCTCTTATTGACATCCTGATCTACTGGCCTCCAGCCAAACTAAAGACCCATGAAGATCCGGTGATAGTTAGCCGACAGCCTGAATAGATTCAACCCTCTTATTGACACCCTTATCTATTGGCCTACACCCAAACTAAAGACCCATGAAGATCCGGTGATGATCAGCCAGCAACCTGAATAGATTCAACCCTCTTATTGACACCCTTATCTATTGGCCTCCACCCAAACTAAAGACCCATGAAGATCCAGTGATAGTTAGCCAACAACCTTCATCAGCAATAAAAGCCCACCATCAACTGAGATCAAGAATATTTCATTCCATCCGCTTACGATGCACTCCTATACCAAGCTCAGTCCACTGTATAAACATCTCCTCCTGTTTAAACTACCCCTTTCATTTGTACAGAGATGAGAGAAAGAGAGAAGATGTTTATTCAAGTGTCACGTGCTTTTGCAATAAAATACAGTGCGTTACATTACAGACATAGTTAAAACATAAAAAGCACCCGGTCATTTGGCTCATGAGACACTAAAAACACAAGCATTATGACAGTAATACAATAAAAAAAGACGATGCAAATAAAACACATCATTACATACATTCCTGATTAATAACATGATATTTTAGGGTTATAAAAGCACGTGCAACCGCACCTATCATCCACATTGACGCAAGCATGCACACTCACACGCAATCACACAATTATGCACTCACCCACCCGCTCACGCAATTATGCATTCACACACATCGTTCAATCACACTCTGCTATTTTCGTTATCACGCTCTACACACCTTCCTAATGCTCATGCCCCACATGAACAGACACACAAAAACACATGGATATAGAATAGTAATATACTATGACAAAAGTGAGGTTCTTCTTCTCACCATAAGATGCACCTTGGACATCTCTGACTTCTACGTCTTTCCCTCCGTCAAATCGCTGGCTTTATCAGCTTACTTCCAATTATGTTAATTATGTTGTTTACTTTGTTACACTCAGCATATACACATCAGCTTCTCTTTATGTCACATTCCTGCTTGACAACGGTGCAAGAATCGAAACGTCGCTCTCACAACATAAGCAAGTTGTTATCCATAAAGGTTTTTTTGGTTGCTTTTTTTGTTTTTTATTTAATTTTATTTATGACTAATAACGGTACATGATATTTTACAGATAACATAACATATGTTACAGTTGATGAATCATTGATGCCGTTATTAATTAGAGGTAAGGGAAAGTGAGAGGTAAAGGAAAGTGAGAGGTAAGGGAAAGAGAGAGGTAAGGGAAAGTGAGAGGTAAGGGAAAGAGAGAGGTAAGGGAAAGAGAGAGGTAAAGGAAAGTGAGAGGTAAGGGAAAGTGAGAGGTAAGGGAAAGGGAGGTAAGGGAGGAGGTAAGGGAAAGTGAGAGGTAAGGGAAGTGAGGAGGTGGGGAGGGAAAGTGAGAGGGGTAAGGGAAAGAGAGGTAGGGAAAGAGAGGGTAAGGGAAAGAGAGAGGTGGGGAGCAATGAGGGTGGGGGAAAGGAGAGGTAAGGGAAAGTGAGAGGTAAGGGGGAGAGAGGTAGGGAGAGTGAGGAGGTAGGGAAGAGAGAGGTAAAGGGAAAGTGAGGGAGGTAAGGGAGAGTGAGAGATAAAGGGAAGTGAGAGGTAAGGGGAAAGATCGAGGTAAGGGAAAGTCAGAGGTAAGGGAAAGTGAGAGGTAAAGGAAAGTGAGAGGTAAGGGAAAGTGAGAGGTAAGGGAAAGAGAGAGGTAAAGGAGAAAGTGAGAGGTAAAGGAAAGAGAGGTAAAGGCAAAGTGAGGGAGGTAAGGGGAAAGTGAGAGAGGTAAGGGGAAGAGAGAGGTAGGGAGAAGTGAGGAGGTAAGGGAAAGGGAGAGGTAAGGGAAAGAGAGAGGTAAGGGAAAGAGAGAGGTAAGGAACAATGAGAGGTAAGGGAAAGTGAGAGGTAAGGGAAAGTGAGAGGTAAGGGGAAGAGAGAGGTAGGGAAAGTGAGAGGTAAGGGAAAGGGGGAGGTAAGGGAGAGAGAGAGGTAAAGGAAGGTGAGAAGTAAGGGAAAGTGAGAGATAAAGGGAAGTGAGAGTTAAGGGAAAGATCGAGGTAAGGGAAAGTCAGAGGTAAGGGAAAGTGAGAGGTAAAGGAAAGTGAGAGGTAAGGGAAAGTGAGAAGTAAGAGAAAGAGAGGTTAAGGAAAGTGAGAGGTAAAAGTGAGAGGTAAAGGAAAGTGAGAGGTAAGGGAAAGTGAGAGGTAAAGGAAAGAGAGAGGTAAGGGAAAGTGAGAGGTAAAGGAAAGTGAGAGGTAAGGGAAAGGTAAGGTAAAAGAGAGAGGTAAGGGAAAGTGAGAGGTAAGGGAAAGTGAGAGGTAAGGGGAAAGTGAGAGGTAAGGGAAGGTGAGATGTTAGGGAAAGTGAGAGGTAGAGGAAAGTGAGAGGTAAGGGAAAGTGAGAGGTAAGGGAAAGAGAGAGGTATGGGAAAGGGAGAGGTAAGTGAAAGTGAGAGGTAAGGGAAAGAGAGAGGTAAAAGGAAAGAGTGAGCGATAAAGGGAAGAGAGAGTAAGGAAAGAGAGGTAAGGGAAAGAGAGAGAAAGAGGTAAGTGAAAGTGAGAGGTAAGGGAAAGAGATAGGTAAAGGAAAGTGAGAGGTAGAGGAAAGTAAGAGGTAAGGGAAAGAGAGAGGTAAGGGAAAGAGAGAGGTAAGGAAAAGTGAGAGGTAAGGGAAAGTGAGAGGTAAGGGAAAGTGAGAGGTAAGGGAAAGAGAGGGGTAAGGGAAAGTGAGGGGTAAGGGAAAGTGAGAGATAAGGGGAAGAGAGAGGTAAGGGGAAGTGAGAGGTAAGGGAAAATGAGAGGTAATGGCGCAGAAGAGAGAAACTCACCATGCTAATCTAAAATTTAGTCGTCTTGAAAAGAGACATAACCATTTTGCTTTGAAGACAGAGTGGTGTTCCCCGAACAAATATTTTTCCGAATGGTAGTGTTTTTTTATGAGGTAGAAGAGTTGATACAAATTTAAATCTGCGGAGGTATATCTTACTTTGTGATAATGAAAATATGATTAACTAATACACCTGCTTCAGGGTACCCCAGTAGAAACTTAGTAAGATCGATATTGAGGCGAGTACAGAGCGCCAGTCTTTGAATTGTACCAGCTTGTAAACTGACAGATTAGATGTTTAGTTTTCTCACATGAAAAGAATAAGTGCTCAAGGGTTTCTCAGCCACACAAAGTACAAAGATTATCGTGATTAATACCTATTTTACATAGAAATGACTTTGTTGAAACTATTCTATGCATTAAACTGGAAGTTCCTAGCCTTATTTTCTATAGTAGTAGTATTTATCATTGCAAAACAGTCAGTGAGATAATTCTCTGATAGAGTAGTATTAAGCTTGGATTCCCATCTATGTTGAAGATTATCTAATGATATTCCATGATTGTCACACAGCTGTGAGTAAACAAATTTACAATCAGCCGAGTTACATATTTGTTTAATAATAGTACGGTTTCTTGTAACTAATTCATCAACAATAGGTGTAGCCTTGAGAAGATAGAGAAGTATAGAAGGTATGTTTCATGGAGATTAAAATCTTCTTTTAGTATTTCAAAAGGTTTAAAATCGCCTGTAATTGATAAGATGTCCTACATATTTTCATTCCTTTTCTATACCACGAGACAAACAAGCCTATGTCACCAAATTGTACAAAGTTTAAAATTGGTAGACAAATAAAGTCTCCGATGTTTTCAATATGGTTTCTATTAATACAAGAGTAACATACTAAAACATCTTTCCAAAAGTAGTTTTTAATGTTTTTGGAGTATAATAGTAGTTTTTCTCCTTGAAAGTTAAATAGATCAATGTCCCCAAAAGGCGATAATGTTTCAAATGCTATGTGCTGTCATAATCCTGTTGCTGTGAATAGTCTTTTGATCCATTTGATCTTCAGATAGTTGAAGAAAGATATGATATCTATCATTTTCAGACCCCCCTTTGCATAGTCATTTATTAACATATTCCTTTTGATCTTATCGCGTTTACCACCCCAAGTAAACTTAAAAGGGATAGAGTTCAAACGTGTACAGAAATGTTCAGCTGGGTTGGGAAGCGCCATAAACAGGTGTGTAAAAAGGGGGATAATCTGTGATTTGATAATCATAATCCTGCCTCTCAAGTTAGAGATAAAGTCCATAAAGTTTGTCTATTATGGATTCCAATTAAACCAACCATCAACTTTTGATCGATTATCGTTTAATAGTCATGACTTACAAGTATCAGTCAAGTATCAGATACTTATCCAAGAAAACATATGGTCTTCTTAAACTAACCATCAACTTTTGATCGATTATCGTTTAATAGTCATGACTTGCAAGTATCAGTCAATTATCAGATATTTGTCCAAGAAAACATATGGTCTTCTTAAACTAACCATCAACTTTTGATCGATTATCGTTTAATAGTCATGGCTTACAAGTATCAGTCAATTATCAGATATGTATCCAAGAAAACATATGGTCTTCAGAAGTACCTTGTTTGGGGATGTTGGGGTATATTGTATTTGGCCCAGAGCCGTCTGAGAAGTATGGCGTCTGTGGTGTCTTCGTTGCTGGGGCGACGGTTCCGGCACATGCAACAGGGTGAGCTGGGGACTTGTGAGTCTGTCTGACTGTGGAAAGATCATATATCCTCTTGATACCATAGATGTTTTGTTTTTGTGCTACACCGCCGCTCCTCGGTACGTTTGTTATTACGTGTAGACTTCCGGCACATGCAACAGGGTGAGCAGGGGACTGGGGACTTGTGAGTCTGTCTGACTGTGGAAAGATCATATATCCTCTTGATACCATAGATGTTTTGTTTTTGTGCTACACCGCCGCTCCTCGGTACGTTTGTTATTACTTGTAGACTTGCTTCATATCAATGCAGTATTATAGACTAGTCAAATTTCTCAGAAATGTAAATGCACGAGGCATTTTTTGAGTAAAAGCAAGCAAACAACATTTTTGGGGTAGTTTTTCGTGCTGAATACGAATCTGTTGTTTGCTCAGCTCAAAAATGCCTAATTAGGTCAAATATTGGGTTCAACAGTCAATGAGTGCAAAATTCATTTTTTTTTAAAAGTGTTTTATTTATCATTCTCCATCCATACAATGAACTCAGTTTACAATATATTGATTAATAATGGTACCACAGGATTTCAAAATGTTGGATTTCATGGAAATGCTGAAGGAAAAATTTCGTATGTTTGCAAATATCTCCCTTATGGAGCGACTTTCAATATTTGCGTGAAGAGCTACTTTTTACAAGCATTTTTGCTCAAAATGCAAAGCAAGGCTGAATCTTTTCCTTTTGTTGACAGAATTATATTCCCGGCAAACTGTTTAGATCACAAAAATCGCATATTAAGCGCATAATTACTTCAAAGGTTAATGAGTGTGACAGGAAGCGATAGGCATTTTTACATGTATGCCACACGAATGCTTTTATACTGCTTCACATGCATGTCAAATGAAACTGCTTTCATTCATGTAGTGAGTTTGATTAATGAGTTTAGCAACAATTACCCACAGAACAGTTCAGGAAATCACAGGAACAGGTGAGTATCCTATCCGATAATGTGTCAAATACATAGTATGAAGATGAAGGCGAAAGTGGAAATATATGCATACAAGCCATGTTATGTGCTATGACTGAAGGATCGAGGCTGTACTAAAAGACTTTGCTATCACATGTTTGGTTTTAGGAATCTTTGTGCTGGAGGATTTTGTTAGTTGACGCACTGCTAGTAATTTTTTATACAAAAGGTGCAGTGTGTGTGTACCAGGAGAGGTCATCAGTGGCGGTATATACTAGCACTGGTGTAGGTTTGTTTCTATTCACAGGCCAAGGTTTATCATTTGAGCTTTGTATCATATGTCAGTAAACCAGTCAGTCTAAAAATACCCTCTACAACCAGACAGAACTGGGCATCTCATCCGTCTTTGAGGCCACCCAGCTCAGGCACAAATTGAAACATTGCAAAGTTCGGTCATCTGTAGACAGGCTTTCGTTCCTCTTTGAAGAACCTCCCGACGGCAACCCTTATCTAAAATGGCACAAACTCTGTTATTCAGCATACAC